>NC_035436.2:77304876-77604876 GCF_002127325.2 Helianthus annuus | reverse complement strand
AAAGCATGGACACCTCCATTTACGGAGGAAACTCTGGCGAACTTTTTCTAGAAATATAACACTTAGAAATAATTTTTCTAAAAAGCGTTTACAAAAATATTTTAATTTGGTTTTCAAAAATAAACTTCGCCATGATTTTTATTACAAAAATTACCAAGTATCGGAGGTGAATTTTCGTAAATAAAACTTGATAAATATATATTTAGAATATATATTTTATAGTAAAACGCTTGTGTGGTTATGTGATTATTTTGTGAACTAAATATATATTATTTTTAGGGTAAAAATAATATAACATGAAAACACCGTGAAAATACTACTCCCAAAATAATACCAACACTCTCACAAAATAAATATTTAAGTTATATAAGTATCGTAAAACAACGCGAACTTTAAAAATGTAGCTTATGTATTTTTCAGAAAAATACTCCTATTTGTACATTTTTGTGAAAATATTATTTTGGAAAAACTTATGAAATAAAATATAATATTTTTGGGAAAAATATATATATTTTGGGATTAAAACATTTTAGACAAGTAATTAAAATATATTTTTCAAGTGAGACTTAAAAATATATTCTCAGAAATTATAAAGCACACATGTATTATTACCCCCATCCATGGGAAGGAATATACTTATAAAATAATTTAGAAGTGTGAATACGAAATAGTTGTCTAACTATTTCCCAAAAACATTAAAAACCTTAAGCTAAGGCACGACCGTCCGTCTAATAGGAATTAGTACGTGTAGGTCGTCACGCTGCAGATTGAGTTGGAGACTGACGTTTCTGGAGATGCACTTCTGTGAGTTCATGTCCCCCTTTTCTCTTTACTGTTTTCAGTTTTATACTTTGGGGGTGAAATACATGCGACAACTATTACAAACATATATTACATGGTATGGTTAGCGTAGGGAGGGTTTATACTACTAGATCATGTGAGGGGTGGGTACAACACTTGAGGCCATTAATCCTCTTTGTTAGGACCGAGGGACACAAGAGTGATAGATCTATTTGGGTGTAGCGAGCCCACACCCGTGAGGCCGGGGAGGCCCATAGAGGTGACTGTGTCTTACAGCCGAAGCCCGGTAACAAATTTGCTTGGTTTGAGTTTCCCTGCACTTCTCACACATACCATTGGCTTTGCAACCCATTGGTGATCTCTTTTTCCTTATTGCTACATACCAGGAACTTTTATACGTACTTTACAGGTTTATTCATACTCACTTTTACATGAACTCGCTCAACTTTTTGTTGATTTTTTAAATTACATGTATTCCAGGAAATTAGGGATCTGGCAAGGTATGCTATGTCATCAAGATGCGTTGGAGAAATGATGTCATCCGAGTTTAGGGATTGTGACATTTGCCTGGACGAGTCACAAGTCTTAAACTGTGTTTTATTCATGTCTTTTGGTTGTGTCGTATGAACAATATTTTATTATGTCATGTTGTAATCCGTTGCATGTGTCGACTTTTGAAAACAATGTTGTCGTGTTTTATCTTTAAAACTTGAATTAATGGATGAACATCATGGTTTTACTTTCATATAGCATTGTTGTGATTATGCTATGGTATTAAGAAGTCACACCAAATAAACCCACGCTTCCACAAAGCCCGGGTGTGACAGCTTGGTATCAGAGCACTGATCATAGCGAACTAGGATTCCTTCTCGAGTCTAGACTATGATCACTAGGGCTCTCACGAAAACATTTTTACATTGCATACATTATACGTCCAGATCCAGGATACAAAACATTTTTACGAAAAAAAAAGTATGAGCACTTTTTCAAAAATTTATGGTTCAGTCTTGGCGACTGAGGGAGTTCAGCCCTAGAGGTTGGGGAGGTACAACCTTAAAGGCTGGGAAGGTTCAGTCATGAAGATTGAAGGGCCATTCTTAGAGATTGGGGAGGTATAGTCGGAGAGACTAGGGAGTCAGTCTGAAAGGCTGGGAGGGTAGTCTCGTGAGACTAGGAGAATTACTTGTTTGCTTATTGGTGACTAACATGTTTATTTGATTATATGTTGATTGTTTGTGCATATGTGTGGTTGTGTTACAGACATCATGCCATGATCCTCAGACACGGGAGTTTCAGACACAATAGATCCTATGGCGATCATATCAGATGAAAGAGTTTCGTCAGAGCGAGAGGTCTACACTTCCGACACCACCAGTACCGATGACGACGACTTCCAGCCCTTTGCTGCCTGACGTCGGAGCTGAACCTGCTGATGGCCTTCCCGCCGGGGATTTGCCACTTGCGGTGATCCCTGCTCCTATACCGCTTGCTGCTTATCTCGTCATAGACATGCCACTCGATGTTGTTTCTGACGACGACATCGATCTGTTTGAGGAGGACCCACCTGAGGCTGACCATGAGGGCGGGGCCCCTATTGCCGCTGATGTTATCCTACCCATTGCTGAGGCCCCTGCAGAGGAGCTTCCAGCTGATTGACCTGTCCTAGATTCCTTTGAGTCTGTGGCATCTGCGTCCTTACACACTCATGGAGTGCAGCATCATTCTTCGGACGCCGACCCTGACATGGCGTTATCAGCTGCACCTGCTCCCGCACACGACTTTGAGTTTGATCATGAGGTTGACGATGATTTTGACCCTGTCTTTCCCCCTGGTTTTGATCCTGACCAGGATATCGAGTTCATTCACTTAGACCAGCCCCTAGAGGAGCCTGTAGCCCCTATCGATCCTTTGTTTGATGATCCCGCTGATTTTGATATGGATTTTGTTGACCCGGAGCCTGTCGTGGCCCCTGAGCCAGTCGTTGCTCCTGATCCCGCATTAGAGCATGACCCTGTTCATGATGATGCACCAGCCATTGCACCCTTTGTTGATGATATACCTATTGCTGATCATCCTGTTGTTGACGCTCCTGTTGACGCTCCACTCTTGATAGAGGATCCTGTTGTTCCACCATTTCCTGATCCTGTGCCGGTGTTGTTCGACCGTGCACCTTTTGCTACTCATGTAGATCCACGTTACGCCGACACCCGTAACGAGTGGATTGATGACGATGACGATTACCCACCTTTTGTGTGACCTGTTACACCGCCAGTAGCCCCCGTTTCAGCACCCGTTTCTGCACCCACTGATACCCCGTTGTTTCCCCCACACACCACAGATGCTCATCGCATAGATCTTCCTATTACGTTTCTTCAGGACATACCACCACCGCGTCCTGGAGAGGGGTCATCCAGGCAGCCGCATGTTCCTGTTCCACCCATATTGTCATCCCCTTTTCCATTCGCGTCTCAGTTTCCCACTGCTACACCACCTACTGCACCGTCCTTCACTCCGTCGAGTGAGCCATTTCTATGGACTACGCCCCCTATCATGCCACTGTCTGATCCGTATCACCCATACCATGTTGGGTACTCTACGGAGGACATCCTTACTTCCTTGATTATACAGTGACACGTCGTATTCAGGATTTGGAGAGAGCTCCACGTCCATCCTGTCATTGTCAGACCCCGTTTGCAGCATCACACCCTTCGCGTCCACTTTCCCCCGACTCAGACGCTCGCTTTTGGACTTCCGAGCAGCAGATAGCATATTTGTTACGCGTCTGTCGTGCTTTAGAGCAGTACTGGTTACATATGCGTCGCCTGTATTACTCTCATTTTCCTCCTCCTCCTCCGCCATCAGCATAGGCATTTTGATTCGACGCAGGTAGACTTTTGGTGAGAGGACCGCGATTGTGTAGACTATGCAGCTTTTTGAAGACCGCAATTTGATGACATTACTTTTGATGTTTAGTTGTTGATGGTTGTTGTAGTTGATTTGACAGTTCAGACAAGGGTAATGTGGTCCTTAGTCACTTTTGATGTACGATACAGTTACAAAACTCGTAAACACTATTGTAGTCTTGATTTATGATAGCGCAATCGCAGTATTCTCATTATGTGTGATGTTGGATTGATTGTTTATATTCTATAACATGTGATGTTATGTGTTAGGCAACTTTATTGTATTTGTTGTTAAAAATAGTTTAAGTACTTAGAAATAATTTCGTCAACACGAACCGACCGACGAACCTTCCCAAAAGCTCTAAATATGAAGACCGAGAAAGAAAAAATTATGAAGCGTCTAAATTCTTAGATTAAAGATCTCGACAATGATTACAAGACTTCAAAGTATTAGCGAAACATTATGGAGTTTACAAGATACAAAGTCAAAGAATTGTGTTAATAAGATAATAAATCTTATAAACACATTAAATACCTTTACTAATGAAAAAGCTTTCATTAGAAAAACAAAGCATTTCTAAAGAATGAAATGCATTACTGATGAAAAGAAAAATGAATTTTCCTTTTGGAAAAGAAATCATCAGAAAGTTAAAAAGGAATCTTTTCCTTTTGTAAAGAAAAGAAAGGAATCTTTTCTTTTTGATTCTTTTCATCAGAAAGATATTATCTCAAGTTGTGAAAAACTCTCACATAAAAGAAAAGGAAAATATTAATATGTGAAGGTTTCACTAGAAAAGAAACAAGTTGGTGGATAAAAGATAAGACACATGCAACTGGATGGGCACGCATACCAACAACCAATCGCATTTGAGATAGGCTTATGAATTTCTCTATAAATACATGATTCCTTCGTAGGAATTATGTGTGCTTTTGTATTGTAATATTTCATATAGAGTTTTCATGACAGTTTACCCCCTGGTTTGGCTCAGGGGTGACATTTAGATTCGAGTTAATTCTCGGATCGACCCCTTCTTCTTTGATTAATAAGAATTAATTATTGAAGATATATCACTCTCATTGCCTATATTTTTTACTCCTTTGAATATTTATATACTTCACAAACACCCGTCTCAACGAGCGAAGAAAGTTGCACCGTTCAAACAGTGCCGCCATAGGGGACCAACAAGTGGTATCAGAGCAGATTGGATAAATTATTTCCAAGATCCCTTGCTCCTGTAAGAGAGACGTATATTCATGATCTGTTATTTTCATTACTATTGCTTTTATTACTATTATTATTATTATTATTATTATTATTATTATTATTATTATTATTATTATTATTATTATTAATATTATTATTATTATTATTATTATTATTATTATTATTATTATTATTATCTCTATTAGTATTTTTTTGTATAAAAATAGGTGTAGAAAAAGGATATAAAAAAACACAAAAAAGGGAGTTAAACAAAGATAAATGAACTTTAGTTTATCAGAAAGAAAAATTTTGACATCTAAAAAGAAAGTTTCTGATAAAAGAAAGTTTGTTCGTATCTTATTTAATAAAATAACTCCAAATTCTGGTTAGTTAATCTTCAAAAAAAAAAAAAAGAATGATAATGATAAAAAGAGATTAAAAAATTGTGTGAAACTTTAGAAAATATACTCATAATTATTATCTTTTAAAAAAAAAGTTTTCACAAAATATTCCTTGAAGAAAAGAACATGTACTTAGGCTTGCACTAGAAAAATATGTGTAATTAATATATTTTTTCTACTTATTCCCTCTCATCTTAAAAAAAAAATTTGAGTTTACTAAAATTTTCTAGTGAATTCTAATGAATTTATTAGAATTTCTGGTGAAAAAAAGGGTTTCTGATTATGTCATCAGCATTTCTGATAATGTCACCAGATATGATGTCACCAGAATCTATGATGATGTCATCAGATTTCTGATGAGGTCATCAGAATTCATGATGATGTCATCAGATTTTCTGTTAAAAAAACTAATCAGATTTTCTGATTTTTTATCAGATTTTCATCAGAATCCATCAGATTTCATCAGAAAATTCTGTAAAAAAAAACGACAACCAGATTTTCTGATTATTTCATCAGAATCTATCAGATTCCATCAGAAATTCTGTTAAAAAAAACCTCGACGTTTCAAGATCATTTTTTATAGCCTTGCATGATTCGTTATTGTTTGAAGCCTCATCAATCGACAGCCTAAACACTTATCCTATATTGGATAGAAGATACTTATATCCTAGTTGGTAGGGATACAAGATATAATGCTTACATTTAGGTGGAAGTATAAATCGAGGTGAAGAATTCTAACGACAAATGAAATATAATCAGATGATCATCCATAAAAAATCGGACGTTTTCCAAATAAACTTTCATGCCAATGAAGATACAGTCAACGAATACCACAAAAAAATGCCTACATGATAACGTTCCAAGAGGAAAAGAAAGATACATCTTCAGAAAGTTTATTTGTTATTTCTAAGTATAAGTGCATTCTTTGTATTTTTAACAACAAATAGGGGTTACTGTTAGGCAACTTTATTGTATTTGTTGTTAAAAATAGTTTAAGTACTTAAAAATAATTTCGTCAACACGAACCGTCCGACGAACCGTCCCAGAAGCTCTAAATATGAAGACTGAGAAAGAAAAAAATTATGAAGCTTCTAAATTCTTTGATTAAAGATCTCGACAAAGATTACAAGACTTCAAAGTATTAGCGAAACATTATGAAGTTTACAAGATACAAAGTCAAAGAATTGTGTTAATAAGATAATAAATCTTATTAACACATTAAATACCTTTACTAATGAAAAAGCTTTCATTAGAAAAACAAAGCATTTCTAAAGAATGAAATGCATTACTGATGAAAAGAAAAATGAATTTTCCTTTTGAAAAAGAAATCATCAGAAAGTTAAAAAAGAATCTTTTCCTTTTGTAAAGAAAAGAAAGGAATCTTTTCTTTTTGATTCTTTTCATCAGAAAGATATTATCTCAAGTTGTGAAAAACTCTCACATAAAAGAAAAGGAAAATATTAATATGTGAAGGTTTCACTAGAAAAGAAACAAATTGGTGGATAAAAGATAAGACACATGCAACTGGATGGGCACCCATACCAACAACCAATCACATTTGAGATAGGCTTATGAATTTCTCTATAAATACATGATTCCTTCGTAGGAATTATGTGTGCTTTTGTATTGTAATATTTCATATAGAGTTTTCATGAGAGTTTACCCCCTGGTTTGGCCCAGGGGGTGACATTTAGATTCGAGTTAATTCTCGGATCGACCCCTTCTTCTTTGATTAATAAGAATTAATTATTTAAGATATATCGCTCTCATTGTCTATATTTTTTACTCCTTTGAATATTTATATACTTCAGAAACACCCGTCTCAACGAGCGAAGAAAGTTGCACCATTCGAACAGGTCCGCCATAGGGGACCAACATTATGTGCTTGATTAATTTGTTACATGAGATGTTATGTGCTTGATGAATGTTATTACATACCCATATTATTCACTCACTATGACCTGACCAACGTTAAAAATCTTTTAGAAGATGCCACCAAGACATGATCCGCGCATGCCCACTAATGAGGCAGAACTTCAAGGAATCATTGTCGCTGCTATCGCGCAATATGTTGCTTCTCATGCAGAATCAAGTGGAAATATCTCTCAAAACCACGGCAATAACAATCTACCGAATGGTAATGTTAAGTCGTTTGAGATATACTTTGATACATTTGGATATTTATAGCACGTTCGCTAATACCATTTGTAAATTCTAACGTATGTGCAGGGTGCACTTACAAGCAATTTCTCGATTGCAAGCCCGTGAATTTCGACGGCACAGGCGGTGCTGTAGCGTTTGTAAGATGGGCTGAGAAGACTGAGTCTGTTCTTAGAATGAGCAAGTGTGCTCCCGAGCAACAAGTGACCTACATCTCAGGGCTATTTCTGGATGGAGCCCTATCTTGGTGGAATTTGCAAGTGCAAACCCTGGAATTTGAAAGTTGCACAATCACAGAAGCCATTGATCTCAGTGTGGCTCTTACTGAGGAAGCTATTCGATTGAACAAGTTTTCCGTTACCGAGCCGAAGAAGAAAGAGACTCACATGGAGTCGTCTGGTGAAAATAAAAGGAAATTCTCGAACTTCAAGCAAGGTACAAGCAATGCGAGCAACAAGGGTGAACCGAGCACACCGGCCAGAGCTGCAACCATTGCTGAGAATAAAGGAAAGGGTTACATGGGCACTCTGCCCAAGTGTAATACATGCCAGCGCCATCATTCTGGACCGTGCAGATTGAGGAAGTGTGAATCATGTGGAAGGAACGGCCACACGAAGGATACGTGTTGGGCGAACTGGTGCTGGGCGTACTGGGAATCGAGGTTATGGGAATGGTAACGAAAACCGCCAGCAAGGAGGAAACGGCGGAAATGGAAACCGTGGGAACAACGCAAGTCAAGCTGGGAATGTGAATCGCAACCAAAACAACGCTCAAGCTGGGAACGGAGGTGGTAATGGTCACAGACCAGGCTGTTTTAATTGTAGAGAAGTTGGGCACTTTAAGAAGGAATGCCCAAAGCTGAATCAGGCCCGTGGGAGAGTATTTAACATCGGAGCGAGGGAAGCGCACCAGGATCCCAATGTTGTCACTGGTACGTTCCCTATAAATCAACGTTTTGCATCTGTTCTGTTTGATACTCGTGCCGATTATAGCTTTGTATCGTTAGAATTTAAGAATATGCTTGGGTTAACTGCTAGAAAATTAGATGTACCATACTCAATTGAACTGGCTAATGGGAAGCTAGTTGAAGCGAATGAAATTGTCGGAGGATGTGTAATTGAGCTGGGAGAACGCGAGTTCACTTTGGACCTACTACCAGTCAAGTTGGGAAGCTTCGACGTGGTAGTAGGGATGGATTGGTTGTCAAGCAACAAAGCCGAGATTGTTTGTCACGAAAAGACCATTCGCATCCCAACAGAAGATGGAGAAACGATCGTAGTTCATGGAGAGAAGCGCGACACTTCGTTAAAAATCATTAGTTGTCTGAAAGCTAAAAAGTGTCTACAGAAGGGATGTGTTGCCTTCTTGGCACACATCGTGGATAAAGAAGCTGCTGAGCCAAGGATTGAAGACATTCCAGTGGTAAAGGAATATCCTGAGGTCTTTCCAGAAGACTTGCCAGGATTATCGCCTTAGAGACAAGTCGAGTTCCACATTGACTTAGTTCCAGGCGACGCGCCTGTGGCTAAGGCACCCTATCGACTTGCACCTTCAGAGATGCAAGAGTTGTCAACGCAGCTCCAAGAGTTGTTAGACAAGGGATTCATCAGACCAAGCTTCTCACCTTGGGGAGCTCCAGTTTTGTTTGTCAAGAAGAAGGATGGTAGTTTTCGTATGTGTATCCACTACCGGGAATTGAACAAGTTGACTATCAAGAATAGATATCCTCTGCCGAGAATTGATGACCTGTTCGATCAGCTGCAAGGTTCAAGTTACTACTCGAAGATCGATTTACGATCAGGTTATCATCAGCTGAGAATTCAAGAGGAAAGTATTCTCAAGACTGCTTTTAGAACTCGATATGGACATTACGAGTTTTTTGTAATGCCGTTTGGGTTGACAAACGCGCCAGTCGTTTTCATGGATTTGATGAACCGAGTTTGTAAGCCGTACCTCGATAAGTTCGTAATCGTATTCATTGATGATATCTTGATCTATTCGAAGACGAAGGATGAGCACGAACAGCATTTAAGAGCTATTTTGGAGCTACTTAAAAAGTAAAAGTTGTAAAGGAATATCCTGGGGTCTTTCCAGAAGACTTGCCAGGATTATCGCCTTAGAGACAAGTCGAGTTCCACATTGACTTAGTTCCAGGCGCCGCGCCTGTGGCTAAGGCACCCTATCGACTTGCACCTTCAGAGATGCAAGAGTTGTCAATGCAGCTCCAAGAGTTGTTAGACAAGGGATTCATCAGACCAAGCTTCTCACCTTGGGGAGCTCCAGTTTTGTTTGTCAAGAAGAAGGATGGTAGTTTTCGTATGTGTATCCACTACCGGGAATTGAACAAGTTGACTATCAAGAATAGATATCCTCTGCCGAGAATTGATGACCTGTTCGATCAGCTGCAAGGTTCAAGTTACTACTCGAAGATCGATTTGCGATCAGGTTATCATCAGCTGAGAATTCAAGAGGAAAGTATTCTCAAGACTGCTTTTAGAACTCGATATGGACATTACGAGTTTTTTGTAATGCCGTTTGGGTTGACAAACGCGCCAGTCGTTTTCATGGATTTGATGAACCGAGTTTGTAAGCCGTACCTCGATAAGTTCGTAATCGTATTCATTGATGATATCTTGATCTATTCGAAGACGAAGGATGAGCACGAACAGCATTTAAGAGCTATTTTGGAGCTACTTAAAAAGTAAAAGTTGTATACCAAGTTCTCGAAGTGCGAGTTCTGGTTACGTGAGGTCCAATTTCTTGGACATGTGGTTAATGGAGATGGAATCCACGTGGATCCAACAAAAATCGAAGCGATAAAGAATTGGGAGATTCCAAAGACGCCAACCGAGATTCGGCAATTCTTAGGTTTGGCTGGCTACTATCGAAGATTCATTGAGGATTTCTCAAAAATCGCTCAACCTTTGACCTCCCTCACCCAGAAGGACAAGAAGTTTGATTGGGGAATCAAACAAGAAGAAGCGTTTCAGTTATTGAAGGACAAGCTTTGCAATGTGCCGATCTTATCGTTACCCGAAGGAACTGATGATTTCGTGGTATATTGTGACGCCTCGCGTCAAGGTTTGGGTTGCGTGTTGATGCAGCGACAGAGGGTTATAGCTTACGCGTCACGCCAATTGAAGGTTCACGAGAAGAACTACACCACACACGATTTGGAGCTAGGCGCAGTGGTATTCGCGTTGAAAATTTGGAGACATTATTTATATGGTACGAAGTGTACAATCTTCACGGATCATAAGAGTCTGCAACACATATTCGACCAGATGGAGCTAAACATGAGACAACGACGCTGGGTCGAATTATTGAACGATTACGACTGCGAGATTAAGTATCATCCAGGGAAGGCGAATGTGGTCGCCGATGCCCTAATTCGGAAGGAAAGGATCAAGCCCATAAGGGTTAGGGCTCTAGAGATGATTATCCAGACAGATCTTTCATTGCGCATCCGCGCCGCACAAAAAGAAGCTCTTAAAGAAAGGAATATTGAGGAGGAATATCTCCGTGGGATGGAGAAGCAGTTGGTACCAAACGAGGAAGGAACTTTATGTTTCATGAGACGAATTCGGGTTCCTCTGTTTGGTGGTTTGAGAAAGATTATTTTCGACGAAGCTCACAAGTCACGGTACTCTATCCATCCAGGAGCGGATAAAATGTACCAAGATCTTAAGGATTTCTACTGGTGGCCTAGGATGAAAGGCGATGTTGCAGTTTATGTTAGTCGGTGTTTAACGTGCGCCAAGGTAAAAGCTGAATACCAGAAGCCTTCAGGACTTCTGCAGCAACCTGAAATACCCAAATGGAAATGGGAACAGATTTCAATGGATTTCATAACAAAGTTGCCAAGAACACCCAAAGGCCACGATACTATTTGGGTAATAGTAGACCGGTTAACGAAATCTGCGCATTTCTTGCCAATCAGAGAGAAAGATAACACAAGTAAACTTGCTGAAATATACATGAGAGAGATCATTGCACGTCATGGAGTGCCTCTCTCAATCATCTCTGATAGAGATGGAAGATTTGTGTCAAGGATTTGGCAATCCTTCCAAGAAGCATTCGGATCTCAGTTGAACCTGAGTACAGCTTTTCACCCACAAACTGACGAACAGAGCGAACGAACGATTCAGACCTTAGAAGATATGCTGAGAGCTTGCGTAATGGACTTAGGTGGAAGTTGGGATACTCACCTGCCATTGGTCGAATTTTCATACAACAACAGTTATCACGCAAGTATTCAAGCCGCACCGTTCGAAGCTCTATACGGACGCAAATGTCGATCACCGATCTGTTGGGCTGACGCAGGTGATAGACAGTTAGTTGGTCCTAAAGTGGTCCAGGAAACTACAGACAAGATTGCACAGATCTGAGAGCGCATCAAGGCGGCTCACGAATGTCAAAAGTGTTATGCGGATCGATGAAGGAAACCTCTGGAGTTTGAGGTAGGAGACATGGTTTTATTGAAGGTATCACCCTGGAAGGGTGTGGCACGTTTTGGAAAGCGTGGAAAGCTAAATCCAAGATACATCGGCCCATTCAGAATCCTGCAAAGGATTGGGCTTGTAGCGTACAAGTTGGACTTACCTGCCGAACTTAACGGTGTTCATCATACATTCCATGTATCAAACCTGAAAAAGAATCCTACTCAAGAGACCGTTGTCATTCCTGCCGATGAAATTCATATCGACGACATGCTCCACTTTGTTGAAGAACCCGTTGAGGTTACAGATTGGAAGGTGAACAAAACACGCAGGAGTGGTGTCAAGCTTGTCAAAGTTCGTTGGAATGCAAGACATGGTCCAAAATACACATGGGAACGTGAGGATCGTATGACAGAAAAGTACCCCCATTTATTTCCCAAGACCCCTGCGACTAGAAGCAGAGCCTAAAATTTCGGGACGAAATTTTCTTAACGGGGGGAGAATGTGACAACCCTCACAAATCCAGGTATCCGTACAAATTAATTAATATTTAATTGGTGCTTAATTAATGTGCTTGATTACAATTATGAATAAACTGCTTTCTGTTTTCTGATACATACATACTCATGCATCATACTTTATTACTGTCACTCTATTCATTATACACAAACAATAGTGACAAACATGATGCACAAAGCACAGTTAGCACAGTAAGCGGATAACCCAGTAAACATGCTGACATTGCCAGCACTAGACAGACATTGTTTCTGAGGCCAGTATGAGCTGGGAATAGATTACTACACTAGTAGGGAGTGTAGGGAGGTGAGGATCATAAAACTGCGTCACTAGGTGATAGTTATAGTGACCGGAAGTGCCTAAAACATACTTAATTACAAAATCCTGCACTATATACAAAAATTCAGCACTTAACAATACTAGTAAAGTGCAAAAACTTGGTAAAATAGTCCTAGACACTTTCTAAAGTGTTGGGAAATTTAACGTGTCACTAAAACAATATAAAAGACACTTAAAAGCTTTATTTAGCACTTTAACGGATCAACATCCAACCGAACAACCGGACTTTACCGGGAACATAAAAATATTGCCAAATACATTGTTTCTACTTTTCTGAGCTAGTTAGGGTCCCCGAACACCCTAACACCCTTTATATTAGTTAACACACTAATAACCTAACTAAAATCCTAACTAAAACTAACTAGATAATTACCATTCCATTACACCCCAACCATACCCCCCCACCCCATTTTGACGGTTACAAGGTGTGGGACACCCCCTTGTTTCTTTTGATTATTTTATTGTTTATGTTGGGCATCAAGAAACATGGTACATGTTGGACATTCACAAGGTTGGTTTATAAATATACACTCTAGTCTTCCATTCTCTTTCATAAACACATTAAACACAAAGCTCTTCTCCTCCATCCTACACCACCTCATGGCTGCCACCACCTCAGCATACTACCACCATCATCAACCTTTGTTCAAGCCATTTTCATACATCCAAAGGAGCAAGGAGTCCTACAAACACGCTCGGTGCACTCGGAAGTTCAAGAACCACTCTAGTTTCTTTTTATCCACCACTTTTACGCCTTGTTACTTTTCTAGCCTTGTGCTAGTAGTAAGTGCTTCTAATCTTCATCTTGATCTTGTTTTTGGTGGTTATTAGTTGATTGAATGTTTAAAACTTAAGAAACTCTAAAGAACTTACATTAATCTTAAACATAAAGTGATAAAGGGTGGATAAAGAGAAGATATGTGTGTAAATCATGTAAATCTTGTGTAGTTGTGATTATT
The DNA here is from genome assembly GCF_002127325.2 of Helianthus annuus. Classification (NCBI taxonomy): domain Eukaryota; kingdom Viridiplantae; phylum Streptophyta; class Magnoliopsida; order Asterales; family Asteraceae; genus Helianthus; species Helianthus annuus. The sequence goes on along the minus strand of NC_035436.2, from coordinate 77,591,154 downwards.
TGATGTTGTTGGTTAGTAGAAAAAATATGGATCATCATCTATACATACTAGTTCATGTGTAAGAACATAAACTAGTAGGATGTAAAAGTTAGAAAATTGAAAGATGATGGATCCATCCATTCATAAGCCTTGAACTTGAATAAACATAAGGTTTCTTGCTAAATGAAGTTGTAAACTTGTAGATCTAACGATCTACAAGTGGTTCTTCGGAAGAACCAAGTGAAAGATACTAGTTTTGTTAAAAACCTGGATATTTTATGAACTAGAAGCATTTTTGGTAAATAAACAAGTGTGTGAACACTTGTGTAGCAAGAAATTTAACAAGGAAATACTTTTGTAAATTATGACAAGAAGTTGTGAAACTTCAAGTTCCTTAAAACTAAAGTATTCAAGAAACTAAACTTATTTTTAAAGATAACAAAACCTACTAAACCTGTTAAGTGATTTACTACATATTTTTACAAACCTTCAAGTTCATAAGATTTATGATTTAGTCTTATTTTGTCAAGATTAGTGATTAAATATTGTATATATTGTTAATTTATGATTGTTGATTGATTTTTCAATAGAAAATGATATGCTAAAAGCATGGACACCTTCATTTACAGAGGAAACTCTGGCGAAATTTTTCATGAAATATAACACTTAGAAATAATTTTTCTAAAAAGCGTTTACAAAAATATTTTAATTTGGTTTTCAAAAATAAACTTCGTCATGATTTTTATTACAAAAATTACCAAGTATCGTAGGTGGATTTTCGTAAATAAAACTTGATAAATATATATTTAGAATATATATTTTATAGTAAAACGCTTGTGTGGTTATGTGATTATTTTGTGAACTAAATATATATTATTTTTAGGGTAAAAATAATATAACATGAAAACACCGTGAAAATACTACTCCCAAAATAATACCAACACTCTCACAAAATAAATATTTAAGTTATATAAGTATCGTAAAACAACGCGAACTTTAAAAATGTAACTTATGTATTTTTCAGAAAAATACTCCTATTTGTACATTTTTGTGAAAATATTATTTTGGAAAAACTTATGAAATAAAATATAATATTTTTGGGAAAAATATATATATTTTGGGATTAAAACATTTTAGACAAGTAATTAAAATATATTTTTCAAGTGAGACTTAAAAATATATTTTCAGAAATTATAAAGCACACATGTATTATTACCCCCATCCTTGGGAAGGAATATACTTATAAAATAATTTAGAAGTGTCAATACGAAATAGTTGTCTAACTATTTCTCAAAAACATTAAAAACCTTAAGTTAAGGCACGGTCATCCGTCTAATAGGAATTAATACGTGTAGGTCGTCACGCTGCAGATTGAGTTGGAGACTGACGTTTCTGGAGACGCACTTCTGTGAGTTCATGTCCCCCTTTTCTCTTTACTGTTTTTAGTTTTATACTTCGGGGGTGAAATACATGCGATAACTATTACAAACATATATTACATGGTATTGTTAGCGTAGGGAGGGTTTATACTACTAGATCATGTGAGGGGTGGGTACAACACTTGAGGCCATTAATCCTCTTTGTTAGGACCGAGGGACACAAGAGTGATAGATCTATTTGGGTGTAGCGAGCCCACACCCGTGAGGCCGGGGAGGCCCATAGAGGTGACTGTGTCTTACAGCCGAAGCCCGGTAACAAATTTGCTAGGTTTGAGTTTCCCTGCACTTCTCACACATACCATTGGCTTTGCAACCCATTGGTGATCTCTTTTTCCTTATTGCTACATACCAGGAACTTTTATACGTACTTTACAGGTTTATTCATACTCACTTTGACATGAACTCGCTCAACTTTTTGTTGATTTTTCAAATTACATGTATTTTAGGAAATTAGGGATCTGGCAAGGTATGCTATGTCATCAAGCTGCGTAGGAGAAATGATGTCATCCGAGTTTAGGGATTGTGACTTTTTCCTGGAGGAGTCACAAGTCTTAAACTATGTTTTATTCATGTCTTTTGGTTGTGTCGTATGAACAATATTTTATTATGTCATGTTGTAATCCGTTGCATGTGTTGACTTTTGAAAACAATGTTGTCGTGTTTTATCTTTAAAACTTGAATTAATGGATGAACATCATGGTTTTACTTTCATATAGCATTGCTGTGATTATGCTATGGTATTAAGAAGTCACACCAAATAAACCCACGCTTCCGCAAAGCCAGGGTGTGACAACATGGCAATCGGACCATCTTCTCCGGTGAATTCTTTGGGTCCACACGCTTTGAACTGCTTGAAGCTAAAAGTAGCTTTTGGCGAATCAGTCCGGGACTTTTTAGAGGACTTGCTACCGTTTTCATTCAGCTCACTAACGATTTGCGGAATAACTTTCGCAATTTGCTTGGCAACGAGGGAAGCGATACAATTGTCCTTGTGATTGCGACGAGCTGAGCCGGAATGGAATGATCCGAATGATGACATTGTCTGCAACAGACATCGCCATAGGATTCAGACAGAAATTTCGATTAATCCCTAGTATAGACTCTCGCTCCGCTCTATCTACTTCATGTAAAGCTCAGGAATACGATCAACCATATAAACACATACTCACATAAGCACATAATCACAGAACACAGAAGCACGTAGAGCACAGAAACACGTAAGCACTTCAGGCACATAGGACACAGCAATCTTGCGGACCCACTATATTTTGCACGTATTCACCTACATTTGTCGTACATATTCACCTATCATTCAAGGTCCGCGCATTCAAGAATAGCGATTGCGATTAGCGAGTAGCATAGTATAAGCGAGCGATTTGTTAGCGTATTGAGATAGATGTGCAGTGAGAGTGGTGGGTGTCGATCAAAGCGAAAAGCGAAAGCGTATAAATTTCCAGAAAAATCGAAACCCATAAACAGGTAAAACCACATATAACGCATAAAATTTCCACAAAAAACGACAAATATCAGAGTCAGCAGTTGCGGGCTCAGAATCGACACATAAAATCAGCGATTGCGAGCTTGAAATCAAATATAGATTGTCTAAGGCGTGATAGACGTTGACTACCCAAAGTGATTCGACTATTCTCAAAGACTCAGAGTGTACGTTTTGGCCTAATAGACTGCGCTCTATCACCGACACACGGTGAATGACACGCATCCTTTTGATTAATTATGCAACTCGAGTTGTTGGAATCCATCGAGACTTTGGTGAGAGTTTTGTAAAACATAAGAACAGAACGAGTCATCAAGATTCGGGTTTCACCCCTAACTTAACGACTGCATTCCTGTTTGTGTAATAGGATCATGAGATCGAGAGATATTTACGTCGAAGTACGGATTTCATTCCTGATTTAACACAAATTATTTTGTTTGTAGTAAAACTGCGGGTCGAACAAGCGACTTAATCGAGAGTTTGTGGTTTTCACACCTAATCTCGATCTAATCTCTCGTTCATTTTCAAAAATAGTGCAGTGCGACTGCCTTAGGAAAGGCTGTGTGATAGTATAGGGTGAATGCGAGCGAGAGTAGCAAATAGGCTCATACAAAACCCCTACAGGGTATTGATGTGCACAAAATGCAACATATAAATTACATCAACTATGGCATAAAACTAACCCTTTTTTAGTACTAATGTTGGAAAAAGCATGTTTTTGTCTTCCTTTTGTATTTTATAGGAGTGCTTGGATCACTTGCAACTCATCCCTTGGCACACCACCTCTCTCACACATCACTCACCACCCACCACCCACCACCATCACAACACCATCATCCATTGTCTATCATAGAGTGTGTGAGTCGTCTCGGGATCCAAGATTGATCGTAAGAGTTCTTGACAATCAAAGGCCATGTTTGCCTAAGTCTCTTACATCACTTGGTGAAGACAAGTGTTTAGTGTAATAAAACTTTTTATTTTTAATCTTTTCGCACTTTTTATTTGGTTATGTATTAATGAATTTAATAACTAGTTTCTTATGTTGAAGGTGATTCTTCCTTATCGTTTGTCCATGGTGTCTTGACATTATTTTACTGTCTATATAAAATAAAAGATTTTCACCATTCATATCTCCACGGTCTATATGGAGATATGTTGGCTACCTGGTCGGGGGTTAAGGGAACGGTTTGGTAAGAGTCTTGCCATTGTTTAGTGTATAGATCCTGCAAAGGACCTGGGTCAAATTTAGTAGGACCTCCTTCAATACCCACCGGTATTGGATGGCGGGGGTCCAAACTCTTGATCCCCTCATAAGTTAAACTACTATTAAAACTTTAACCCGACTACTTAGGACTGTATCCCTGCTGACTCAGACTACTTAGCCGAGGGTAACGACACCTTCAATAGAGGGGCCTACCATATTATGCATTAATAACTTAATTAATTATCTTTCACTAATCCGACCCTTTAGGATTGTATCCTTGCTAACTCAAACTACTGGGTTGAGGGTAACGTCACCTTCAAAAGAGGGGCCTACTACAATAACTAAGATAATCTCTTAAAAAGTGCAAAAGTGCGAAAATTATCAAAGGTTACACTACACACGAGTCGGATCCAAGTGATTCATCTTGTCTATATGTTTTTACTTTTATTTTATTTCTTTTCAGCATTTTAGTTAGTTTTATTTTTCTAGTTTAAAAACCCTTTTTTCTAACTTTTGATTTGATTAGACGTTGAGGATAAACTGGTACTAAAAGCTCTTGTGTCCTTGGACGACCTCGGTATCTTACCAACACTATACTATGTCCACGATGGGTGCACTTGCCCATATGTGTGTTTAGTGTTAGTAAATATCGTGTTTTATAAATTTAAAACTTAGCTAAAAAGTGTAAAAGGACTTAAAATATACATCTAAAATATATTACACTACACACGCATCAAGTTTTTGGCGCCGTTGCCGGGGACACAAGGATTTTAAGAAAGCTTAAAATCGACGGCCTAATCAGTTTTTCAAAACTTTTTCAAAACGCGCGCATATTTTTCTGCATTTTAGTTTAGTTTGCATTTACAGTAGCCTGAACACGGGGCCGTGCTGCATAATTTTCACAAAACGCCCAGCTACAGAGTCTGAACACGGGGTCGTGCTCACTGAACACGCCCCCGTGCTCAACAAAGCCAGTAACTTTTAATTAAAACGCCCAGATACAGGACCTGAACACGGGGCCGTGCCCAGCTTCTGTTTCCATTTTTATTTTTGTTTTCTGGTCTCGAGACTCTGTTGTGGTCTGTTGAGTGATTCTCATGGATCAATACTCAGGAGGCTACAACTACACCTATGATGGGGATGATTATAGGGAAGATTATTGCACTAATTGTGGTAACCCGTACTCGGTTTGATATTACGACTCATTTCAACCATCCACTTCATACACCTACTATGAGGAGCCCAGGTACGAGCCATCGACTTCATACATATCCTATGAAGACCAAAGGTATGAACCTTCTCACTCATACTCATATTTTGATGAACCAAGGTATGAGCCTTCATGTTGGTGCATACATCTGTCGACTTCGTCTTATATCGAGTCTTGGTTTCGTTGCGGATCTGAACAAGATTGATGTCATCATTCTTGATGACATCATACAGATGACATCAATATTACATCATAAAAAAAGGCATCACACGAAATAGAAGTAGGTTACGTGCAACAGTACACGAAATACAATGCACACACAAAATAAAAGTTAATTTCGTGTGAGTTTATGTTATAATTTCGTGTGAATTGAGTTTATGTAATTTCGTTTGGATATTGATGGGGTAATTTCACATGAACTGAATGTGTGTGGTTCAAACGAAATTACCTATCTATATATAGGTGGTTCATGTTTGTCATTTGGCACGGAATTAGATAGTGATACAGAGGTGCTGCCGGTTTATCTACTGATTGTAAATAGTGTAATATCAATATACAAGACGTTTAAAATGTGAATCAAGCTGTTTCTATGTCTATACGTCTGTTTCCGCCTTTCGTACAGATAGGAACTCTTCTGAACGACTCATTTGGGTCACGATTCGATCCTACAAGTGGTATCAGAGCTCAGGACGAGGAGTTCATACCAAAACAGCCTGTTTTCATCACAATTTCTAACTTCTACACCTTCTTTTCAAAATTGAACAATTTTCTACGGTCCAAATTAGCTGATTTTTTGATATGTTGTGCGAAAATACCTGATCTATAACCCTACCAACTTTCAGATCCTAATTCCAAGCCGTTCGGGAGAAATCTGAGATTATGTGTTCAAAATCGCGTGACGTCAGACTAATTCCTTTGAATGTGCTAATTTCATTTGAAAAATCATAATTCCGCTTCAAAACACATAATTCCGTTTGAAAAAAAATTAATTCAGTTTGGAAGGTCCTTAATCTTGTGCGGAATTACCGTGTTTTGTGTGAAAATACTTAATTTCGCGTGAAACATTTCATCGAATCAAGTTGTGTTGATAAAGTAATTGTCAGCCCTTTTATTAAATACAATCATCGGTCCAATAATAATTCATGCAAAATTAAAGGCTGTTGTTGTTTCAGTCCATGTGATCATTAAGATTTTGAGGCCCAATCAAAAGTGTCGGCTCATTAATCAATAGATAAAGTAATCGATCCACTCAGAATTTTGGTCCAATCACATTTTATCATCATTAAAGTTGTCGGCCATCAATTCGTGTGAAACAGGTTGTACGTTTTTGAAAAAGAAATTGTCTACCACTTTTAATTGAGGTCCAATTAGAGTAAATCGGTTTTCGGCCCAAGTTAAAGTGTCAGTACATTTATTACGTCTCGTTTGACCCAAGAATTGCATGTAGGATTGAATTGAAACTTTAAATTGTCGGCAATACATTGAAAGTTGTTTTAAAACAAGCGGCCCAAACTATTGTAAACCCATATTACTAGGCACATCCAATCAAGCCCATTCATTCAGTGATTTCACTCGAACAACATTGGAACGAGTTCGCAAATCTTCGACACGAGTCTTAGATTGATTTCATCAACACACACTTTTACGTATTCAGTTCGTTTAAACTGGTTGTTTGTCTGTTTGTTTGTAGGTGTTTTACGAGGTGATCCAGCTCGTTTGATACCAGTATTTTTTAAAACAAGAAAGTTTGTGTTTGTGAAGCTTTGACTTTGAAACGTGGAAGAGGATTTATACAATGCGTTTGCTACACCAGTTGCACCAGTTACACCTGCTGAAACATTGTACAGTGAGAATGAAACGGGAACTCATCAGAAACCACCGAAGCTGATGTACATTGAAGATCTTAAAGGTTGGCAAAATCGATTTGAGAACTGGGTGCAAGCTTACAAATTTGACGCATGGTGTTCATTAGAAAAAGATTACGCGAAACCAAAAAATGAGCGTGGGCTTGAAAAAGCTTTTTGTGACTTCTCAGAAGCTGATAAATTGAAATATACAAATGAAAAAATGATGATCAGTATTCTTCAACAAGCGATTAAAGAAGATATCTTTGTTTTGCTTCAACATGAGGGCACTGCAAGATCAATTTGGAATGCATTGATTCAGAAATTCAAACGAAGTGCAGATATGATCAAAAACAAAAAGGCATAATTGAAGAAATCATTCGACATGTTTGTAGCTTTTTATCATGAAACAACAAAGATGACCATTAACAGATATTATCGTCTTGTGTTGGAAATGGGAAGATTGGATATAAAGAAAGATGATGAGGAATGGGTTGATACACTTGCTGATGCATTACCATAGCAGAAATGGGGAACTTATCTGTTGATTATCAAACACATGAGAAAATCTGAAAATATGAATCTGGCACAATTTATTCAGAAGATTGAAGAGCACGATTTGGATATTCAGAAAACAGCAATCATGAAGAATCCAAATGCTCAACAAGATGTTAGTTTGTACTACCGAGGAAACAAATTTGAAACTACTCCCAGCCCAGAGATCCAAACTGGTTTCAGTGCTGATAGTTCTTCTGGAACAAAGGGAAGTACTGTAACTCAGAGTGGTGGACATTCATCTTCATATTCAAGCTTTGATCCAAATCATACCACATCATGTCCTCGACAGCAGAATTCTACAAATCTGCAGTGCAATGTTACTTTAAACATTCAGAATGGTCAAAATTTGTCTCCAGAAATAGCCAAGCAACACATGGCATCTCTCGTTGCTATGTTGGAATCATATGAAAGTTTGATTGCTGGCAAAATTGGAAATCCGATGCTTACAAAAGAAGATTATGACCAAATTGATGCAGAGGAACTTGAGTTGATGGATGTCAAATGGTGCATGGCCAGTGCTGTTAGAAGAGCTGAAAAATTTCAGCAATCACTGGTAGAGATGAATTTCGGGGATTGGCTACTTCTCCGTTAGGATTTAACAAGTCAAAAGTTACCTGTTTCCGTTGCAAAGGAAAATGACACTTTAAACGAGAGTGTAAAAACCAAGAAGCAACCGAGAATCAAGAAAAGAACAATTATTATCAGAAATCAATTTTCCATCAGATTGCTCAACAACCACAAATTACATGTGACAACCCTCACAAATCCAGGTATCCGTACAAATTAATTAATATTTAATTAGTGCTTAATTACTGTGCTTGATCTCAATGATGATTAAACCGCTTTCTGTTTTCTGATACATACATACTCATGCATCATACTTTATTACTATCACTCCATTTATCATACACAAACAATAGTGACAAACTTGATGCACAAAGCACAGTTAGCACAATGAGCGGATAACCCAGTAAACATGTTGACATTGCCAGCACTAGACAGACATTGTTTCTGAGGCCAATATGAGCCAGGAATAGATTACTACAATTGTAGGGAGTGTAGGGAGGTGAGGACCATAAAACTGCGTCACTAGGTGATAGTTATAGTAACCGGAAGTGCCTAAAACATACTTTAAGTGCAGAATTCTGCACTAAATAACAAAATTCAGCATTTAACAATGCTAGTAAAGTGCAAAACTTGGCAAAATAGTTCTAGACACTTTCCAAAGTGTTGGTAGTTTATTGTATCACTAAAAACAATATAAACGACACTTTAAAGCTTTATTTAACACCTTAACGGATCAATATCCAACCGAATAACCGGACTTTACCCGGAACATAAAAATATTTCCAAACACACTGTTTTTACTTTTCTGAGCTAGTTAGGGTCCCCGAACACCCTAACACCCTTTATATTAGTTAACACACTAATAACCTAACTAAAATCCTAACTAAGACTAACTAGATAGTTACCACTCCATTACAACCCAACCCCATACCACCCCCCCCCCCACTTCGATGGTCACAAGGGATGACCCACCCCTTGCCTTTTGATGTGTGCGAGGTGTTATATATATTAGGTATATATTTTAAGCCCTTTTTACACTTTTTAGCCAAGTTTTAACTTTATAAAACACGATATTTACTAACACTAAACACACATATGGGCAAGTGCACCCATCGTGGACGTAGTATAGTGTTGGTAAGATAACGAGGTCGTCCAAGGACACAAGAGCTTTTAGTACCGGTTTATCCTCAACGTCTAACCAAATCAAAATGTTAGAAAAAGGTTTAAACTAAGAAAATAAAACTAACTAAAATGCTGAAAAATAAAATAAAAATAAAAACAGATAGACAAGATGAATCACTTGGATCCGACTCGTGTGTTAGTGTAACCTTTGATTATTTTCGCACTTTTGCACTTGTTTAAGAGATTATCTTAGTTATTGTAGTAGGCCCCTCTTTTGAAGGCGACGTTACCCTCAACCCAGTAGTTTGAGTCAGCAAGGATACAATCCTAAAGGGTTGGATTATTGAAAGATAATTAATTAAGTTATTAATGCATAATGTGGTAGGCCCCTCTTTTGAAGGCGACGTTACCCTCAGCTAAGTAGTCTGAGTCAGCAGGGATACAATCCTAAGTAGCTGGGTAAAAGTTTTAATAGTAGTTTAACTTATGAGGGGATCAAAGAGTTTGGACCCCCGCCATCCAATACCTTTGGGTATTGAAGGAGGTCCTACTAAATTTGACCCAGGTCCTTTGCAGGATCTATACACTGAACAATGGCAAGACTCTTACCAAACCGTTCCCTTAACCCCCGACCAGGTAGCCAACATACCTACATATAGACCGTGGAGATATGAATGGTGAAAATCTTTTATTTTATATAGACAGTAAAATAATGCCAAGACACCACGGACAAACGATAAGGAAGAATCACCTTCAACATAAGAAACTAGTAATTAAAGTCATTAATACAAAACCAATTAAAAAGTGCAAAAGATTAAAAATAAAAAGTATTACACTAAACACTTGTCTTCACCAAGTGATGTAAGAGACTTAGGCAAACATGGCCTTTGATTGTCAAGAACTCTTACGATCAATCTTGGATCCCGAGACGACTCACACACTCTATAATGGACAATGGATGATGGTGGTGGATGATGGTGTTATAGTGGTGGTGTGTGGTGGGTGAAGTGTGAGAGAGGTGGTGTGCCAAGGGATGAGTTGAAATGGCTCCAAGCACTCCTATTTATAGGCTGAAACGAAGCCCGGGCACGGCCCCGTGTCCATCTGACACTCTCTCTCTTCATTAATTGTAATTCGCAATTACAATAAATGCGCCTGCAGCAACTTGACCATGCCCCCGTGTCCACTGGGCACGGCCCCGTGGTGGGCAATAGAAGCTTCTATAGGTTTGTCTTTTCTGCTGCTTCTTGGGCACGGCCCCGTGCTCACTGAGCACGGGGCATGTTCAGTCTTCTATGTTCTTAGTGTTCTTAGTTTTGCTTGGGAAGATGCTGTCGAGGGGTCGGGCAATCCACTTTTGTTCCTTTTCTTGTATTTATGTTAGATTTTGCTGTCTTTTTGCTTCTTTTGTTAATTTGATCTCATTTAATCCTGAAAATACAAAAAGGAAGACAAAAGCACACTTTTTCCAACATTAGTACTAAAAAGGGTTAGTTTTATGCCACAATTGATATAATTTATATGTTGCATTTTGCACATATCAAATACCCCCACACTTGAATCTTTGCTTGTCCTCAATCAAAACTCTTTATAACGTGGCTTTATTCACTCCCAAATGGAATGATAGAAGAGAAGGTTTTTGGGCTTGTCATAGAGTGTCGGGAATTCCAAGATTATTTAGGTTTTATTTTTATTTATTTACAGTCCTATTCGGCATGATTTATTAAGAACGTTTCTTAAGATAAATTACTTATTAGGGCATAACATACCTTTTTAAAATTCTATTTATATACAAGTTCACATACCTCACGGGGGATCACTCAACACTCGGCCGAAGGTGTATTTTTAGTGAATCACTCGAGAGCGGCATGGAACTTACTCCTACCATAAGCTTGCCAAGCAATCAATCCTCCTCCTTTTTAACTATATACTTTGTAAATATCAAGAGGACTTTATGGGTGAAGGGTTAGGCTTGGGCTAAAGGTGGGTGGTTGGGTTAGTGGTTAGTAAAAAAGGGCGAAAGGCGTAACAAACGTCGGTTTGAAAGACTTTTATTTTTTCATATTTTTATTTTATTTTGATGAATTGTTCAAACAAAGTTATTTTTGATAAGCTTTGTTTGTTTATTTGGTTTCATCAAAATATAGATTTTTTTTTGAAGAAGTCATAAGAGAACCGAACGTTGTTACTAAAAAAAAGGGTTAAAAATAAAAAAAGGTTTAGGTGGGTAAAAAGGGTTGTTTTGAGTTAAGAAATGAAAAGGTTTAGGTTCAAAGGGGTTAACTAGGGGGATTTTGGGTAGGTGGTAAAAAAAATGAAAAAAAATGATGTAGAATAAAAAAGGGTTAGTCCTAATGCCTCTATCATTTACTTACTCGGGTTTAAGTTGGTAAAGACCGGGAATGTATTGTTGTGGCAAGTTCTAGAGTCGTACGAACCAAGCGGCTATTCACACAAGAAACGAAAAATGAGCATTTAGTGTAAAGATATATATTTATATGCTCGTTAAAGGCTCAAAACTCACTTTTGTGGGAAAAGGTTTTTTTTTTATGTGATCAAGTATATATAATCAAATTTTAACTAAGTTTGTCATGCCTTTTCATAATTTCCTTATGTTGGTTCTTTTTATCACGACGCTATCGGTTGTAAACTTGTAAAAATATAACCTTGTTAAGACTTGAATTCCCAACTTAAACTTAGACAAGTAAAAAAAAATGAAAATTTTTGGAAAAAAATTTGGGGTGATTAGCGGTTCCAATAGAGTTTTGTGTAAGGCTTGTTATTAGGACTTGCAAAATTCAAGGTTTTAGCATCTCCCCCACACTTAAATTACACATTGTCCTCAATGTGTCCCAAAAATAAGTTTTTAGGTTGATTGAATGTGTAAAATGGTGTTAAAAGCAAAATTTTATGTTACTGGCAGTCTGGACACGGCCCCGTTGTGACAACCCGCACTTTAAGGTCAGAATCGCCTAACCTCGTAACACTCAACTCGTATCGTTACTCTCCATGCTCCGTTCTACGTTATAATTAGGTGTGTGTTATGTCAAGTGGATAAATATGTTTTTAGTTGTGCATGATTGTTTTGTGAATGCTAGTGTTGGTATTACAAAGTCGGTCGCGCACTATTCCAGGTCGCACACTACACAACCAGCCGCACACGCAGGTGTGAGCATGCCATGTATTCCTGGGCTAACCGGCCAAACTCCTTTTAACTTTCGGCCCAACCCACTGATTCTTTTATTGGATGCAATTTATGAGAACATGGGGCACATCCTTTTTTTTGACAATCAGTTGTAAAACCCTAGCTCTCTTGATATTGACGGCAGTTTCTCTCCTCCACATCGTTCCATCATCAATGGCAGACATCGAATATCGTTCCTTCAAAACCCTTGGTCACGTTTTCTACTTTGCACTCTCCTACGATACTTTAACAAAAACCTCACCATGAACATCCTCCCATTACCGTATATTACTGGAGCAAGTGAAGTTGTCGGGATACGCGGAGGATCACGACGGGAACCATTCTTCGACTCTTAAATATTTGATGACACGAAGGTGTCGCCGGATGCACCCGAAGCTCTCATTCTCTCGACTCGGCTCTCTCTCACACGAACACCTGGTTAGTATAATCGTCGCCGATTTGGTTTCCACTTTGTATGTATCCTGACTTTGTGATTAGATGTTGTGTGGTGTTGATGTTTATATATGCATGGGCACAAACTGTTAACATAATCTCAAAGTGAAGATGTATATTTATGCATGAGGAGTAGGACAAACTGTTAACATAAGTGGAATCCATGATCTCTGGTTGCATGTGTACTAGATTTTGATAGTGACCATATGATATGCGATTACGGATCGGTTATGATTGTTAGTGTGACGAACATGTCATGATACCCGGTTGACGGATTGCTAGTGTATATGTTGTTAACAAATGCTAATCAGTAGGCTTGGGTTGCAAGATGTTAATAATTAATAAATTTGTGGACTTCAACGTTAAAGTGATCAACGTGTGCAGATCTGAAATTGTGTTATATAATTTCTTGCTTGTTAATGATAAACCTGGTGCTAGTGATCTCGAATAATGAGAAGGATGATAAGTGTTTAGATGGTTAGGGTCGCATGATCCATGGAAAAGTTTGTTGAACGTGTAAATGCTTGACCGAAATGGACGGCTTGATTAACCAACATCGAACACCCCTTGATCGCACATTTAGGCCATTAGGATAGGGCACGTCGCACACTCCATTCAGAACCGCATGGTCCGAATGGGCTTTTCATGGATCGCACAAACAAGCTCGAGTCGCACACCGGAGCCCAACCGCGCACTCAAGCTGGGCCAGTACTGTTGGGCCTCACAATACACGTTGTACACACTCGGATTGGGCTTCGAACTAACATGAGTATATGTCTGCATGATAAATAATAGGGGTTGTCAACCTATGCTTGAAACATACCTATGTGAACGAGGGATCCAAGGCATCTGTTACATAATATTATGATGTATGTTATGGTTTACTTGATTGTATGATCAAGTGTTATGACCTGTAGTTAATATATGTCTAGAACTTGAGGTGGGTCCATGAACGGATTACATTTTTATCAATCCTTTTAAAGTTCATTATTTTTTTTATCTTTTCTTCTAACATGAGACCATACTTGATAAAAGAAACCTCTAGTTTAATGTAACTTGTTAGGTGAATCTGTAGATATATGTTTAACAAGTAATGATGTAACATATTGCTTTATAAAAAAAAAGAATAAAATTAATCAACAGAGCTTCATTAGATTATAAGTGTGTTCTCAAACCGTTTGAGTTTTCGAGTTACTTCATGTTCTTGAACGAGTTAACGCTAACCCGCGCGTTACAGTGGGGATTTTATTTATAACTTGTATGGGTTCAATGTAATTGGTGGCTCGTTATTGGTACGTCACACGCCTATCAGGGACACTCCCTAGGTGGTATTTTGAGGGTGTGACAGTTTGGTATCAGAGCCACTGGTTATAGTGAATTTGGTTTTAAGACGTTTTTATAAAACCAGACTATAGCCGAACAAGTTCTGAATACGACCATGACACTCAACTCCAGACTGCAAGGTTCGTCTCTCGTTTACTCATTGTACTGCATAACTAGTGAGCACTCACATATGAAATTGTATGGGATTGCATGTATAGCATAACAGTATGAATTAATGTATTACTTGCACACGTTATGTGGTTGATACTGTGATGTTCCCTTAGACAATTGTGACTCATGTTTAGAGACGTTCTTTGTTTGCTATTCGAGTCTGAGGAACCATTTGACATGAGTTAGGAGGAGCTGAGATGAGCATGCAAATCACAATATTATTGTGGGTGCACACATAATAATAATGTGGGGTGCATGCGAGTCCCAGTGATGCTAACAAGTGAAAAGGGGTTTCGTTCCGTTATTTGATCCATGTGAAACACAACAGTCTATAGGAGTCATAGCAATGATTGACTCCTACTCGAACATGATCTTTTCACTCCTCTCGGAATTCTTACGAAACTCGATGCTATCGAGTATCACCTGATCACACATCTGAACTGCGTAGAATGTTAGGTGCTAGTACGAACGTCCCTGAGCTGGATGGCTCAGCGGAAAATAACTGGACTACACTTTCCTCACTTATCTTTGCTTGCTGGAACTTAGCGTGCTGACACCTTAGATCCCGAAGTGCGATCACTTCTGCAACACTCTCACGACATACCGTGTGTTACCCAGTCAACTTGCAAGATCGATGGACAAGAGAGTAAACGTAGTACCTTACTGACTCCAGCATTTAAACGACCCTAGTTACCGGCAACGAACAACAGCGATTTGACTACAATCGAATCCTTAACCCCAGCCAGCGACTCATGGGGGGTCGACTCTTACGAACCAATCTGGGCAAAATCAATGACGATTGACTATGGAATGGACTGTGTAACCGCCCGCACCATGAGTAGTTCCTTAGGTCGTGGCACGGAATGTGAAAAGATGAACGTTGTTGGTGAAAGGACATAGGGCACCGTTACAGGCAACAATATTAGAGGCAACAGCCGCGGCAACATCAAGGTACTCGTGATCGTAGCTTACAGTATGGAAACGAAGGTGACCTCGACAAGGATTGACTGTGTTAAGTCAAGGTGACGACAACCAAGGGAACGACGGCAGTACTGGAAATTCTCGTGACGAAAACAACACTGGAAATGAAGCTCATTGAAGGACATTTAGTATTGGCATAGGCTATACCAGGTGTAATAGTAACATAATAGCTTGGATGGGTAACTATTCGCTTCGTCTCTGCTCTGTTTAACCCTGATGCTTCTTGAAACCGAACCTGTTGTGGAGTCGGCTGATGCAAGTCAATTGAAGCCTTATATGTTCGCTGGGATGCAAACTCGACCTGGGGGGACAGGTGTTCGACATCGACCTTCCTTCCACTACCCTTGATGGTTGCAATACAGTAGTTAGTGTGGATTGGTTATCTAGAGATCGCGCAGATACACCAGTGAGGAGAAAGTTTGGTGTGAAGAATCGTTATTTGTTCTAAAGCGTCGGAGTGGTGCAAAGGTTAGCGCCATTTCAGCTGTGAAGGCCAGAAGTGCCTACGGAGAGATTACTCCGCTATACTAGCAACCGTTACTGATGTTAGGGCCAAGGAAACAGAGGATCGAGGATCCACCAATCATTCGTGATTCCTTTCGGTATGCTACCCAAGGAACTTTCGGGTTCACTTCCACAACTGTTAGGCAGAATTTCAATTTGATCTCACGACAGGGGCATCCCTGATTACTCGTGCTACATGTCGTCTTGCACCAGGAGGGTTGCAAGGACTATCTACAGGAACTGTGGACAGGAGTTTTATTGGACATAGTTTTTGTTCGCTTTGGGGAGCCCCAGCTATATTCGAGAAGATAAAGCCTTTTCGTATGTGTACTGATTTTCTAGAACTCAGCAAGGTGACAAGCGAGAACTGTTTGCCTTGACCATGTGTTGACGGAAGACCAAGAGGAGAATGTTCCTGAAACGGCATATCGAACACAATACGGCCATCTCGACTTTGTACACCATGATCATTGAATTGATCAACACACCGGCAGTTATATGGACCACATGAGACCGTGTTTACCGACGACGTTTTGGATTATTTCCAGGGGAAAGGAACATCATGGACGACATTTGAACCCTATTTTAGAGCTCCTGAGGGAGGAGCCGCTCTGCGCGAACTCTTGTTAAATGTGTTACTTCTGGATTCGAGAAGTGCATTTTTGGTCATGTAATCAACGAAGTGGGAATACACATAGATCTCGCTAGGACCCATTCTGTTAGAAACTGATCGACAC
Source organism: Helianthus annuus (assembly GCF_002127325.2). NCBI lineage: Eukaryota > Viridiplantae > Streptophyta > Magnoliopsida > Asterales > Asteraceae > Helianthus > Helianthus annuus. The sequence continues at coordinate 77,574,383 of NC_035436.2, read as the reverse complement.
CAAAGATCCCTTCAAGGATGCAACAAATTGTTGGCCTCACTGCATACTATGGCAGATCCATCAGGAGATTTTCGAAGATCGTACCACTTAAATCTCTTTAATACAGTAGGGTATTGTGTTTGTGAAAGATAAACTGGGGGAAACGTCAATTCAGCTTTCAAATCCCAACTCTACAACGCACTGGGCATCGCTTCTATCCGAGGGTACTGATGATCTGGCGGTATACCATGATGGTTTGAATCAAAGTCCCAGTTACACATCGATGCAACACGAGAAGGAGATGGCCCACGTGGTGGACTTACAAGAAGAACTGCACGAGTCACGACCTGCAGTGGAAGCCGTAGTCTTTGGATTTAAATTGGAGGCATTACTTGGACGGTACCGAATGCACCACTTAGACCGATCACAAGGGCCTCCCGTATACCCTGGTTACGAGAGAGTTAGATCAGTTAATGGCATCGTGGGATGGAACTTTTAAATGAATACGACCGTGAAACTTGGACGTGCACGAGCTTTGCAACTCGCTACCCACTCTAACTTACCCGATCAGATTCACCTTGTTCAAACTGAAGAACTGAAGGAAGAGAGTTCACAAATTGACCCATGCAGGGCACGGGGAAGCAACCTTTGGCAGGTCGGACGATATTTGCTACCTCATGGAACGAATATGGACCTCACTATACAGCAACCTTAGGGAACTGGTGCAGGCAAAGCACGGGTTTCGATATCCTATTCATTTGAGTTTTGATAGGATGAATTAAAACCTGAAGACCATGTACGGATGACCGGGCCTGAAGGCCCACATAGCAACGCATGAGAACGATGTTTGACTTGTGGGAAAGTCAAGGTAACTAGAAACACATATATGGAAATGGGAACAGTCTGCCATGGATTTTTATCACTGCTCCACCTACAACTCGGAACGGAAACAATATCACCTGGGTGATCGTTGATTGTCTCATGCAACTAGTACACTCTCTTGCCATCTAGGAAACTGACGAATCTTCACTAGCTTTTGAATATTCCTCTGAGAGAGGCGACTTTTAGGCACGAGGTGCCAACTCCTGTTATCTTAGATTTTGGTCTATACCTGATTTATGATAGGCATTACACAACATCATTGGCTCACGCCTAGACATGGGTATTCCTTATCATCGTAGGATAAACGGTTAGAGTAAACGAACCATCTGGACACTCGAAGACATGCTGAGAGCATGGGTATGATTGACTCTAGTAAAACTGGAGGGACACCTACCTTTGGTTGAGTTCTACTGCAGCAGTTACTATTCTGGTATTCATGCAACTCTGTATGAGACAGTGTTTAGACGAGAATGCTGACCTCCTCGTTAGACTGAGATGGGTGACAACCTAATCACGGCTCCAGGACTCATACTCGAAATTCTTGAGAAGATTGTTTACATCGGAAATCGTGTGGCGATAACGCGTGACCGCCAGAAAAGCTGATAAGTTTAGGAAAACACTTGGAGTTCGCTGCAGGCGAACATGTCATGATTGAAAGTCTCACCCTAGGAGGGTATAATGCGCTTTGGGGAGCATTTTGGGCGATTCCAAAATTCTGGAAAGAATTAGTGACATGGCCTATAAACTCGAGTTACCCGACGAATGGGGTAATGTGCACGACGTCGGTTATGTCTTGAATCCAAGGCAGTATTTGTCTTTGTCTGATGAAACATTTGTGATACTTTCGCTAGAGCCTAAGGTTAACGACAAGTTGCAGTGGTCGAGGAATCTATTGAAAACATGGATCAGGAAGTCAAGGTTCGTTGACTTAGTTGAATCTCAAATCGTGAGAGTTCGTTGGAAGTCAAGGCGTGGACCGGAGTTCACATGGGAACACGAGGATCAGATGAAGCTCAAGTATCCTCATTTATTCCCAACTGACCAATCTAAATTTGATGTAACTGGTGAATTTCGGGACGAAATTCCCTTTCAAATTGGGGATGATGTAGCACCTGAGGAAAATCCACAGTCATCTTGATTCATCACTCCACTCCTTTGTGATGGCTTACCAAATTTCGGGACGAAATTTCTTTTAAGTTGGGGATGATGTGACAACCCGCACTTTAAGGTCAGAATCGCCTAACCTCGTAACACTCAACTCGTATCGTTACTCTCCATGCTCCGTTCTACGTTATAATTAGGTGTGTGTTATGTCAAGTGGATAAATATGTTTTTTAGTTGTGCATGATTGTTTTGTGAATGCTAGTGTTGGTATTACAAAGTCGGTCGCGCACTATTCCAGGTCGCACACTACACAACCAGCCGCACACGCAGGTGTGAGCATGCCATGTATTCCTGGGCTAACCGGCCAAACTCCTTTTAACTTTCGGCCCAACCCACTGATTCTTTTATTGGATGCAATTTATGAGAACATGGGGCACATCCTTTTTTTTTGATAATCAGTTGTAAAACCCTAGCTCTCTTGATATTGACGGCAGTTTCTCTCCTCCACATCGTTCCATCATCAATGGCAGACATCAAATATCGTTCCTTCAAAACCCTTGGTCACGTTTTCTACCTTGCACTCTCCTACGATACTTTAACAAAAACCTCACCATGAACATCCTCCGATTACCGTATATTACTGGAGCAAGTGAAGTTGTCGGGATACGCGGAGGATCACGACGGGAACCATTCTTCGACTCTTAAATATTTGATGACACGAAGGTGTCGCCGGATGCACCCGAAGCTCTCATTCTCTCGACTCGGCTCTCTCTCACACGAACACCTGGTTAGTATAATCGTCGCCGATTTGGTTTCCACTTTGTATGTATCCTGACTTTGTGATTAGATGTTGTGTGGTGTTGATGTTTATATATGCATGGGGACAAACTGTTAACATAATCTCAAAGTGAAGATGTATATTTATGCATGAGGAGTAGGACAAACTGTTAACATAAGTGGAATCCATGATCTCTGGTTGCATGTGTACTAGATTTTGATAGTGACCATATGATATGCGATTACGGATCGGTTATGATTGTTAGTGTGACGAACATGTCATGATACCCAGTTGACGGATTGCTAGTGTATATGTTGTTAACAAATGCTAATCAGTAGGCTTGGGTTGCAAGATGTTAATAATTAATAAATTTGTGGACTTCAACGTTAAAGTGATCGACGTGTGCAGATCTGGAATTGTGTTATATAATTTCTTGCTTGTTAATGATAAACCTGGTGCTAGTGATCTCGAATAATGAGAAGGATGATTAGTGTTTAGATGGTTAGGGTCGCATGATCCATGGAAAAGTTTGTTGAACGTGTAATTGCTTGACCGAAATGGACGACTTGATTAACCAACATCGAACACCCCTTGATCGCACATTTAGGCCATTAGGAAAGGGCACGTCGCACACTCCATTCAGAACCGCATGGTCCGAATGGGCTTTTCATGGATCGCACAAACAAGCTCGAGTCGCACACCGGAGCCCAACCGCGCACTCAAGCTGGGCCAGTACTGTTGGGCCTCACAATACATGTTGTACACACTCGGATTGGGCTTCGAACTAACATGAGTATATGTCTGCATGATAAATAATAGGGGTTGTCAACCTATGCTTGAAACATACCTATGTGAACGAGGGATCCAAGGCATCTGTTACATAATATTATGATGTATGTTATGGTTTACTTGATTGTATGATCAAGTGTTATGACCTGTAGTTAATATATGTCTAGAACTTGAGGTGGGTCCATGAACGGATTACATTTTTATCAATCCTTTTAAAGTTCATTATTTTTTTTATCTTTTCTTCTAACGTGAGACCATACTTGATAAAAGAAACCTCTAGTTTAATGTAACTTGTTAGGTGAATCTGTAGATATATGTTTAACAAGTAATGATGTAACATATTGCTTTATAAAAAAAAAGAATAAAATTAATCAACAGAGCTTCATTAGATTATAAGTGTGTTCTCAAACCGTTTGAGTTTTCGAGTTACTTGATGTTCTTAAACGAGTTAACGCTAACCCGCGCGTTACAGTGGGGATTTTATTTATAGCTTGTATGGGTTCAATGTAATTGGTGGCTCGTTATTGGTACGTCACACGCCTATCAGGGACACTCCCTAGGTGGTATTTTGAGGGTGTGACAGTTTGGTATCAGAGCCACTGGTTATAGTGAATTTGGTTTTAAGACGTTTTTATAAACCTGAACTAGGCGATTTACCTGAACTAGGCGATTTGCTGCAGACTGTGCAGCACGGGGCCGTGTTGGGTGAACACGGCCCGTGCTGAGCCTACTGTAATGGAGAGATCGTCGTCGGATTGCTCTGTTTTAGTGCATGGGGCGATGTTTCTCATTTCCCTTGTTATCCTTCACCATCCAGAGTGTGTTTTATTTCTGCAAATTAAAACTAAAAGATTAAACTAAACTAAGGATAGTTCCGCAGAATGCCTCCATGGTGCGCCACGTTTATAAGGGTCCTTGGCTAGACCCAAGGTGAGGTTATATGTTTTCCGAGCGGGATGTTTTGCATCCCATGTTACACCGTCGGGGAGCATCATCCAAACTCAAATCAATAACCTTCATGTAATTGACCGGGTCATCGTCCTCTATTCTCTTCCCAACCCCGAACTTCACTTCCTTATCCCCATATTTTAAAGTGAGTGTTCCGTCATTCATGTCTACCACTGCTTGTGCGGTGGCTAGAAATGGCCTCCCTAGTATGAGGGGGACTTCGGTGTCTTCTTCCATATCAAGTATGACAAAGTCGGCCGGGTAGACGAAATTGTCAACTTTAACTAGTAGATTTTCAGCGACACCTTGCGGGAATTTGACGGATCGATCAGCAAGTTGCATACTCATCTTTGTAGGACTCGTTTTTCCTAAGCCGAGTCTTTTGAACATTGATGCGGGCATGAGGTTAATGCTAGCCCCAAGGTCAGCTGGTGCATTACGAATGGGGGAGTCCCCAATCGAGCAAGGAATTGTGAAGCTTCCGGGATCAATCTTCTTTTGAGGGAGTCTGTTGAGTACGAGGGCGGAGCATTCTTCGCCTAAGTTAACTAATTGCAATGATTCAATTTTCCTTTTATGAGTGAGGAAGTCCCTCATGAATTTTGAGTATTTAGGCATTTAGGTTAGGACGTCAATGAAAGGAATGTTGACATGCAATTGTTTTAGTAGACTTTCGAATTTTGCGAATTGCTCATTGGTCTTTTGACAGATTAACCTACCGGGGTACGGAACCGGAGGAGCCTTGGTGGGCTCCGGTGATGGAGGAGAAACCTTCTCTTGTTGGGGCGGTGTTGCGATCTCCTTAGTAGGCGGTGGTCCTTCCACGGGACCCACGGTACGGTTCCGTAGCGTTATGAGATGAACTTGCGCCTTTGGGTTTGTTTCGGTATTACTTGGTAACGCGCCTTGCGGTCTCTCGGAGAAATTTTGGGCTAGTTGATTTATTTGTTTTTCGATGTTTTGTATACTAGCTTGTTGATTTCTAAAATTTGATGAGGCGATGAGGCGAGATATAGTATCTTCAAGCCTTTCTCGTCCACCTTGTTGTTGAGGGAAATTTTGTGACTCATTTCTTGGTTGTTGAAAGTTTGTTCGTTGATTTAGGCTTTGTTAGTTACTACTATTGCCGGGTTCTCTCCAACCAAGGTTAGGGTGGTTACGCCATCCTTGGTTGTAGGTGCCCGTTGGAGGACCCGACGGCCTAGGTCTATTATCAATGTAGTTTACCGATTCTGGTTGATCATCTGTTTCTTTCCTACAACTCCAATTTTCATGTGGCCCACCACACACTTCACAAGCCATAACCGAAACTGTTTTTGTCATCTCTAACTTTTTAATTTTAGAAGAAAGGGCCTCGATTTGGGCTTGTAAAGAAGTGCTTTCATCGACCTTATGGGCGCCCGGGGCAATAGATTTATTGCCTCGGGGAGTGTGCCACTGGAAATTGGTTTGAGCAATTTCCTCAATTTGATTATATATTTCATGCGGGCGGCGATTACCTAAAAGTCCCCCGGAGCTAGAGTCAAGTGTTTGTCTAGTATGTGGCAACAATCCATTATAGAAAGTGGATACTTGTTGCCACACCGCAAGACCGTGATGGGGACACTTTCGTAATAGCTCCTTGAACCTTTCCCAAGTTTCATATAAGGATTCCCCCTCCTCTTGCGAGTATGTATTAATTTCAGTCATTAATTTAGCCATTTTAGCGGGAGGGAAATACTTATATAGAAATTTTTGGGCTAGTTCATCCCAGGTGTTTACCGAACCAACTGGGAGGGCGTTAAGCCAAGCTTTTGCTCGGTCTTTTAGTGAAAATGGAAACAATCGAAAGCGGATGGCGTCATTTGATGCTCCATTGATCCGAAAGGTATCACATATTTCTAAGAAATTAGTAATATGTAGATGGGGATCCTCGTCCGCAAGCCCATGAAAGGTTGCAGAGTTTTGAAGCATCTGTATCAAATGTGGCCGAAGTTCGAAGTTGTTGGCTTCGACATTCGGTGCATTGATAGCGGCGCCGATATTACCTACGGTGGGTCGTAGGAAATCCATAAGGGTACGTTGGTCTGCCATTGGAAGTGGGTCCCCCGAAACCTTCTCTTGGTTTTTAGCGTTTAGTCTTTTTCTGAGAAAGCGTTCGGGTTCTTCTAGAGGTTTTTTTATGTCTTTATTAGAACTGGAGCTCATACACTACGTAGAGGTGGCGTCTGGTTCCAAGTCCTGCAACAAAAACAAAAAAGAATGTTGGTCAGAAAGTTCACCACTGCCCCGTGCTCAGTGAACACGGCCCGTGGTCGGAGTTACAGTGATTGTTTTCCGGATCCCCGTTACTGGAAAGTTGGACACGGCCCCGTGTTGCACCGACACCGCCCCGTGGTCAGCCTTTTGTAACTCGGAAAATTAAAAACTGCCAGTAACACTGCTGGGCACGGCCCGTGTCCGACCAGGCACGGCCCGTGCTAAGCTCTGTAGAAGCTGAAACATTTAAGAAAATCCTAAAAAATAAAAAGAAAATAAAATAAAATAAATGATTAGGCTGTTGATTCCTAACTGTCTTAAAATCCTTGTGTCCCCGGCAGCGGCGCCAAAAACTTGATGTGTGCAAGGTGTTATATATATTAGGTATATATTTTAAGCCCTTTTTACACTTTTTAGCCAAGTTTTAAATTTATAAAACACGACATTTACTAACACTAAACACACATATGGGCAAGTGCACCCATCATGGACGTAGTATAGTGTTGGTAAGATACCGAGGTCGTCCAAGGACACAAGAGCTTCTAGAACCGGTTTATCCTCAACGTCTAACCAAATCAAAATGTTAGAAAAAGGTTTAAACTAAGAAAATAAAACTAACTAAAATGCTGAAAAATAAAATAAAAATAAAAACAGATAGACAAGATGAATCACTTGGATCCAACTCGTGTGTTAGTGTAACCTTTGATTATTTTCGCACTTTTGCACTTGTTTAAGAGATTATCTTAGTTATTGTAGTAGGCCCCTCTTTTGAAGGCGACGTTACCCTCAACCCAGTAGTTTGAGTCAGCAAGGATACAATCCTAAAGGGTTAGATTATTGAAAGATAATTAATTAAGTTATTAATGCATAATGTGGTAGGCCCCTCTTTTGAAGGCGACGTTACCCTCAGCGAAGTAGACTGAGTCAGCAGGGATACAGTCCTAAGTAGCTGGGTAAAAGTTTTAATAGTAGTTTAACTTATGAGGGGATCAAAGAGTTTGGACCCCCGCCATCCAATACCTTTGGGTATTGAAGGAGGTCCTACTAAATTTGACCAAGGTCCTTTGCATGATCTATACACTGAACAATGGCAAGACTCTTACCAAACCGTTCCCTTAACCCCCGACCAGGTAGCCAACATACCTCCATATAGACCGTGGAAATATGAATGGTGAAAATCTTTTATTTTATATAGACAGTAAAATAATGCCAAGACACCACGGACAAACGATAAGGAAGAATCACCCTCAACATAAGAAACTAATAATTAAAGTCATTAATACAAAACCAATTAAAAAGTGCAAAAGATTAAAAATAAAAAGTATTACACTAAACACTTGTCTTCACCAAGTGATGTAAGAGTTTAGGCAAACATGGCCTTTGATTGTCAAAAACTCTTACGATCAATCTTGGATCCCGAGAAGTCTCACACACTCTATAATGGACACTGGATGATGGTGGTGGATGATGGTGTTATGGTGGTGGTGTGTGGTGGGTGAAGTGTGAGAGAGGTGGTGTGCCAAGGGATGAGTTGAAATGGCTCCAAGCACTCCTATTTATAGGATGAACAGAAGCCCGGGCACGGCCCCGTCTCCATCTGACACTCTCTCTCTTCATTAATTGTAATTCGCAATTACAATAAATGCGCCTACAGCAACTTGACCACGCCCCCGTGTCTGCTGGGCACGGCCCCGTGGTGGGCAATAGAAGCTTCTATAGGTTTGTCTTTTCTGCTGCTTCTTGGGCACGGCCCCGTGCTCGCTGAGCACGTGGCGTGTTCAGTCTTCTGTGTTCTTAGTTTTGCTTGGGAAGATGCTGTCGAGGGGTCGGGCAATCCACTTTTGTTCCTTTTCTTGTATTTATGTTAGATTTTGCTGTCTTTTTGCTTCTTTTGTTAATTTGAGCTCATTTAATCCTGAAAATACAAAAGGAAGATAAAAGCACACTTTTTCCAACATTAGTACTAAAAAGGGTTAGTTTTATGCCATAATTGATATAATTTATATGTTGCATTTTGCGCATATCACCTTTCTTGATTATTTTATTCACTAATGTTGGACAATTAGAGACATGTTGCATGTTGGATAAACTTAGGACTTGGTTTATAAATATACACTCTAGTCTTCCATTTTCATTTCATCTAAACACATCAAACAACTCCTCTCTCTCCCTCCTTCACTACCTACGTCCGCCACCACCTCACCATACTACCACCACCCTCAACCTTTGTTCAAGCCATTTTCATACACTCAAAGGTGCAAGGGGTCCTACAAACAAGCTCGGTGCACTCAGAAGTTCAAGAACCACTCTAGTTTCCATTTATCCACCACTTTTACACCTTGTTTCTCCCCTAGCCTTGTGCTAGTAGTAAGTGTTCTAAAACATCATCTTGTTCTTGATTCTAGTGGTTAATAGATGGTTGAATGATGAAATGATAAGAAACACTAATGAACATAATCTAAAGTCTTGAACATAAGTGTTAAAGGGTAAATAAAGAGAAGATATGTGTGTAAATCATGTAGATCTTGTGTAGTTATGATTATTTGATGTTGTTTGTTAGTAGAAGCAAGATGGATCATCATCATCTAGACATACTAGTTCATGTTTAAGAACATAAACTAGTAGGATGTAAAAGTTAGAATTATGAAAGATGATGAATCCATCCGTACATAAACCTTGAACTTGAATAAATGTAATTTTTTCTTGGAAAATAAGGTTACAAACTTGTAGATCTAAAGATCTACAAGTGGTTTTTCGGAAGAACTAAGCGAAAAATATTAGTTTTGCTAAAACCCGGATCTTGTATGAACTAAAAGCATTTTTAGTGAGTAAACAAGTGAGTAAACACTTGTGTAACAAAAAAAAATTAACAAAGAAATATTTTTGTAAATCTTGACTAGAAGTTGTGAAACTTCAAGTTCTTTAAAAATAAGGTTTTCAAGAAACTAGGCATATTTTTAAAGATATAAAGACCTACTAAATATGTTAGTAATTTACTACATATTTTTACAACACCTTCAAGTTCATAAGATTTATGATTTAGGCTTATTCTTGTCAAGTTTGATTATTAAAGATTGTATGTTGTTTATTGTTAAATTGGTTGATTGATTTTTCAAAAGAAAATGATATGCTAAAAGCATGGATACCTCCATTTACAGAGGAAACTCTGACGAAATTTTTCCAGAAATATAACATTTAGAAATATTTTTTCTAACAAATATTTACAAATATATTTTTAACTTGTTTTCAAAAATAAACTTCGCCATGATTTTTATTACAAAAATACCAAGTACCGGAGGTGGATTTTCGTAAATAAAACTTGTTAAATATATATTTAGAATATATATTTTATAATAAAACGCTTGTGTGATTATGTGATTATTTTGTGAACTAGATATATATTATTTTTAGGATGAAAATAATATAACTTGAAAATGTCATAAAAATACAACTCCAAAATAATACCAAGCCCTCACAAAACAAATATTTAAGTTACACAAGTATTATCGTTACAACGCGAACTTTAAAACGTAACTTATATATATTTTGGAAAATACTCTCGTACGTATATTTTAATAAAAGTATTATTTTGGAAAGAGTATGAAGTAAAATATAATATTTTTGGGAAAATATATATATTTTGGAATTAAAGTATTTTTGACAAGTAATTAAAATATATTTTTCAAGTGAGACTTAAAAATATATTTTCGGAATTATAAGTATACATGTATTATTACCCCCATCCTTGGGAAGGAAATAGGAATATAAAATAATGAAGAAGTGTGAATACGAAATAGTTACCTAACTATTTCTCCAAAAACGTTAAACCTTAAGCCAAGGCATGGTCGTCCGTCAAATAGGAATTAGTACGTGTAGGTCGTCACGCAGCAGGTTGAGTTGGGATCGACTATTTCACGAGACGCACTTCTGTGAGTTCATGTCCCCCTTTTCTCTTAACTGTTTTCAGTTTTATAACTTTGGGGGTGAAATACATGTTACAATTATTTAGAACATTTTTATACATGGTATGGTTAGCTTAAGGAGGGTTGGGACGTTCAGATCATGTGAGTGGTGGGTACAACACTTAAAGCCATTAATCCTCGTTGTTAGGACCGAGGGACACAAGAGTGATAGATCTATTTGGGTGTAGCGAGCCCACACCCGTGAGGTCAGGGTGACCCATAGAGGTGATTGTGTCTTACAGCCGAGGCCCGGTACAAATTTGCTTGGTTTGAGTTTTCCTGCATCACTTCACACATACCAGTGGCTTTGCAACCCAGTGGTGATCTCTTTTCCTTAACTGCTACATACCAGGAACATTTATACTTTGGGACGTACTTTAACGATTTATAAACATACTCACTTTTACATGAACTCGCTCAACTTTTTGTTGATTTTTCAAACTGCATGTATTTCAGGGAATTAAGGGATCTGGCAAGGTATGCTATGTCGTCAAGCTGCGTAGGAGAAATGATGTCATCCAAGTTTAGGGATTGTGACTTTTGCCTGGATGAGTCACAAGTCTTAAACTGTGTTTTATTCATGTCTTTTGGTTGTGTCGTATGAACAACGTTTTTATTATGTCATGTTGTAATTCGTTGCATGTGTCGACTTTTTTTAAAAACAATGTTGTTGTGTTAACTTTTTAAAACTTGAATTAATGGATGATCATCATGGTTTTAATTCATATAGCATTGTTGTGATTATGCTACGGTATTAAGAAGTCACACCAAATAAACCCATGCTTCCGCAAAGCCAGGGTGTGACAGCTTGGTATCAGAGCATTGATCATAGCGAACTAGGATTCTTTCTCGAGTCTAGACTATGATCACTAGGGCTCTCATGAAAACATTTTTACATTGCATACATTACGTCCAGATCCAGGATACCAAACATTTTTACAAACAAAAAGAACGAGCACTTTTTCAAAATTTATGGTTCAGTCTTGGCGACTGAGGGAGTTCAGCCCTAGAGGCTGGGGAGGTTCAGTCATGAAGACTGAGGGGCCAATCTTAGAGATTGGGGAGTTTTAGTCTAAGAGACTGGGAGGTTGGTCTTAGAGGCCAGGGAGTTAGTCTGAGAGACTAGGAGGTTTAGTCTGAGAGGCTAGGAGGGTAGTCTAGTAAGACTAGGATGATTACTTGTTTGCTTTATTGTGACTAACGTGTTTATTTGACCTTATGTTGATTATTTGTGCATATGTATGGTTGTGTTACAGACATTATGCCACCATCCTCAGACACAGGAGTTTCGGAAACCTTAGATCCCATGGCGATCGTATCAGATGACGAGATTCCGTCAGAGCGAGATGTCTACTCCTCGGACACCACCAGCACTGACGACGACGATTTCCAGCCGTTTGTGCTACCTGACGTCGGAGTTGAGCCTGCTGATGGCCTTCCCACCGAGGTTTTACCACTTGCGGTGATCCCTGCTCCTATACCGCTTGCTGCTTATCCAGTCATAGACATGCCACTCGATGTTGTTTCTGACGATGACGTCGATCTGTTTGAGGAGGACCCACCTGAGGCTGACCATGAGGGCGGGGCCCCTATTGTTGCTGACATTATCCTACCCATTGCTGAGGCCCCTGCAGAGGAGCTTCCTGCTGATTCACCTGTCCCAGATTCCTTTGAGTCTGTGGCATCTGCATCCTTACACACTCAGGGAGTGCAGCATCACTCTTCATACGCCGACCCTGACATGGCGTTATCAGCTGCACCTGCTCCCGCACACGACTTTGAGTTTGATCACGAGGTTGACGATGATTTTGATCCTGTCTTTCCCCCTGGTTTTGATCCTGGCCAGGATATCGAGTTCATTCACCTGGACCAGCCCCTAGAGTTGCCTGTAGCCCCTATCGATCCGTTGTTTGATGATCCAACTAATTTTGATATGGATTTTGTTGACCCGGAGCCTGTCGTGGCCCCAGAGCCTGTAGCTGCTCCTGACCTTGCATTAGAGCATGACCCTGTTCATGATGATGCACCAGCCATTGCACCCTTTGTTGATGATGTACCCGTTGCTGACGCTCCTGTTGACGTTCCACTCTTGATAGAGGATCCTGTTGTTGCACCATTTCCTGATCCTATGCCGGTACTGTTCGACCGTGCACCTTTTGCTACTCATGTAGATCCACGTTACGCCGACACCCGTAACGGGTGGATCGACGACGATGACGATTACCCACCATTTGTGTTACCTGTTACACCTCCAGTAGCCCCCGTTTCAGCACCCACTGATATCCCACTGATTCCCCCACACACCACAGATGCTCATCGCACAGATCCTCCTGTTACGTTCCTTCAGGACATACCGCCACGGCGTCCTGGAGAGGGGTCATCTAGGCAGCCGCCTGTTTCTACTCCACCCATGATGTCATCACCTTTTCCATTCACATCACAGTTTCCCCATGTTGCACCACCTACTGCACCATCTTTAACTCCATCGAGCGAGCCATTTCTATGGACTACGCCCCCTATCATGCCATTGTCTGATCCGTACCACCCATACCATGTTGGGTACTCTACGGTGGACATCCTTACTTCTATGATGATACAGCAGGAGGCATTGAGCCGTCGTATACAGGAGTTGGAGAGAGCTCCACAACCACCTTGCCATTGCCAGACCCCGTTTGCAGCATCACACCCTCCGCGTCCACTTTCCCCCGACTCAGTCGCTCGCTTTTGGACTTCCGAGCAACAGGTAGCATATTTGCTGCGCGTCTGTCGTGCTTTAGAGCAGGACTGGTTACACATGCGTCACCTGTATTACTCTCATTTTCCTCCTCCTCCTCCGACATCAGCATATGCATTTTGATTCGACGCAGGTAGACTTTTGGTGAGAAGACCGCGATTGTGCCGACTATACAGCTTTTTGAAGACCGCATTTTGATGATATGACTTTGATGTTTAGCTTTTGGTTGATTGTAGTTGATTAGACAGTTCGGACAAGGGCGATGTGGCCCATAGTCACTCTTGATGTACGATACAGTTACAAAACTTGTAAACATTGTATTGTGGTCTTGATTTATGATAGCGCAATCGCAGTATTCTCGTTATATGTGATGTTGGATTGATCGTTTATATTCAATAACATGTGATGTTATGTGCTTGACTAATTTGTAACATGAGATGTTATGTGCCTGATGAAAATTATTACGTACCCATATTATTCACTCACTATGACCTGACCAACCTGAAACATCTTTTAGAAGATGCCACCAAGACGTGATCCGCGCATGCCCACTAATGAGGCAGAACTTCAAGGAATCATTGTCGCCGCTATCGCGCAATATGCTGCTTCTCTTGCAGAAACAAGTGGAAATATCTCTCAAAACCACGGCAATAACAATCCACCTAATGGTGCACTTACAAGCAATTTCTCGATTGCAAGCCCGTGAATTTCGACGGCACAGGAGGTGCTGTTGTATTTGTTAGATGGGCTGAGAAGACAGAATCTGTTCTTAGAATGAGCAAGTGTGCTCCTGAGCAACAAGTGACCTACATCTCAGGGCTATTTCTGGATGGAGCCCTATCTTGGTGAAATTTGCAAGTGCAAACTCTTGGAGAAGTTGCTGCTTACGCGATGTCATGGAATGAGCTGAAGGAGCTCATGAGAAGGAAGTACTGCTCACGTGCCGAAATTCAAAAGCCAGAGACTGAGTTCTGGCACCTAAAAATGGAAGCTATTCGATTGAACAAGTTTTCCGTTACCGAGCCGAAGAAGAAAGAGACTCACGTGGAGTCGTCTGGTGAAAATAAAAGGAAATTTTCAAACTTCAAGCAAGGTACAAGCAATGCGAGCAAGAAGGGTGAATCAAGCACAACGGCAAGGGCTGCAACCGGTGTTGAGAATAAAGGAAAGGGTTACATGGGCACTCTGCCCAAGTGTGGATTATGCCAGTATCATCATGCTGGTCAGTGCAGAAATAGAAAATGTGAAACTTGTGGGAAAATTGGCCACTTGAAGGATACTTGCTGGGTTGGCTCAGGCCAGGGTGGCCAAAGGGGTTTTGGTAGCAACAACTATGGTGGTAATGGAAACCGGCCGCAAGGGAATAATGGAGGAAATGGTAATCGTGGGAATGTTGCAAATCAAGCTGGAAATCGGGGAGCAGACGGAAATTGGGGCGGGAATGGAAATGGAAATGGTCGAGGACCAGGCTGTTTTAATTGTGGAGAGGTTGGGCACTTTAAGAAGGAATGCCCAAAGCTGAATCAAGCCCGTTGTAGAGTATTTAACATCGGCGCAAGGGAAGTGCGCCAGGATCCCAACGTTGTCACTGGTACGTTCCCTATAAATCAACGCTTTGCATCTGTTCTGTTCGATACTGGTGCCGACTATAGCTTTGTATCAATAGAATTTAAGAATATGCTTGGGTTAACTGCTAGTAAGTTAGATGTTCTGTACTCAATTGAACTGGCTAATGGGAAGCTAGTTGAGGCGAATGAAGTTGTGAGAGGTTGTGTAATTAAGCTGGGAGAACGCGAGTTCACTTTGGATCTACTACCAGTCGAGCTGGGAAGTTTTGACGTGGTAGTAGGGATGGATTGGTTGTCAAGCAACAAGGCCGAGATTGTTTGTCACGAAAAGACCATTCGCATCCCAATAGAAGATGGGGAGACGATCATGGTTCACGGAGAGAAGCGCGATACGCCTTTGAGAATCATCAGCCGTCTGAAGGCTAGGTAGTGTTTACAGAAGGGATGTGTTGCCTTCTTGGCACACATCGTGGATAAAGAAGCTGTTGAGCCGAAGATCGAAGACATTCCAGTGGTAAAGGAATACCCTAAAGTTTTCCCAGAAGACTTGCCAGGATTGCCACCCCAAAGGCAAGTAGAGTTCCACATTGACTTAGTCCCAGGCGTCGCACCTGTGGCTAAGGCACCCTATCGACTTGCCCCTTCGGAGATACAGGAGTTGTCGACGCAGCTCCAGGAGTTGTTAGACAAGGGATTTATCAGACTAAGCTTCTCACCTTAGGGAGCTCCGGTATTGTTTGTTAAGAAAAAGGATGGTAGCTTTCGTATGTGTATCGACTACCGAGAATTAAACAAGTTGACGATCAAGAATAGATATCCCCTTCCGAGAATTGATGACCTATTTGATTAGTTGCAAGGTTCAAGCTACTAGTCAAAGATCGATTTGCGATCAGGTTATCATCAGCTGAGAATACAAGAGGAAAGTATTCCCAAGACTGCTTTTAGAACTCGTTATGGACATTACGAGTTTCTGGTGATGCCATTTGGGATGACAAACACGCCAGCGGTTTTTATGGATTTAATGAACAGAGTTTGTAAGCCGTACCTCGACAAGTTCGTGATTGTGTTCATCGACGATATTTTGATCTATTCAAAGACGAAGGACGAGCACGAACAGCATTTAAGAGCTATTTTGGAGTTACTTAAAAAGGATAAGTTGTGTGCCAAGTTCTCGAATTGCGAGTTCTGGTTACGTGAAGTTCAATTTCTTGGACATGTGGTTAATGGAGATGGAATCCATGTGGATCCCACCAAGATTGAAGCGATCAAGAATTGGGAAACTCCAAAGACGCCAACCGAGATACGATAATTCTTAGGTTTAGTTGGTTATTATCGAAGATTCATTGAGGATTTCTCAAAAATCGCTCAACCTTTGACTTCCCTCACATAGAAGGATAAGAAGTTTGATTGGGGAATCAAACAGGAAGAAGCGTTTCAGTTATTGAAGGACAAGCTTTGTAATGCACCGATCTTATCGCTACCAGAAGGATCGGATGATTTCGTGGTATATTGTGATGCCTCGTGTCAAGGTTTGGGTTGCATATTGATGCAGCGACAGAAAGTCATAGCTTACGCGTCACGCCAGTTGAAGGTTCACGAGAAGAATTATACCACGCATGATTTGGAGTTAGGCGTAGTGGTATTTGCGTTGAAAATTTGGAGACATTATTTATATGGTACGAAGTGTACAATCTTCACGGATCATAAGAGTCTGCAACACATACTCGACCACAAGGAGCTAAACATGAGACAAAGACGTTGGGTCGAGTTATTAAACGATTACGACTGCGAGATTAAGTATCATCCAGGGAAGGCGAATGTGGCCGCCGATGCCCTAAGTCGAAAAGAAAGGATCAAGCCCATAAGGGTTAGGGCTCTAGAGATGATTATCCAGACAGATCTTTCATTGCGCATCTGTGCCGCATAGAAAGAAGCTCTTAAAGAAAGAAACATTGAAGAGGAATATCTCCGTGGGATGGAGAAACAGTTGATACCAAATGAGGAAGGAACTTTATGTTTCATGAAACGGATTTGGGTTCCTCTGTTTGGTGGTTTGAGAAAGGTTATTTTTGATGAAGCTCACAAGTCACGGTACTCAATTCATCCAGGAGCGGATAAGATGTACCAAGATCTTAAGGACTTCTACTGGTGGCCTAGGATGAAAGGCGATGTTGCAGTGCACCAAGGTAAAAGCTGAATACCAGAAGCCTTCAGGACTTTTATAGCAACCTGAAATACCCAAATGGAAATGGGAACAGATTTCAATGAATTTCATCACGAAACTGCCAAGAACGCCCAAAGGTCACGATACTATTTGGGTAATAGTAGACCGGTTAACGAAATCTGCACACTTCTTGCCCATCAGAGAGAAAGATAACACGAGCAAATTAGCTGAGATATACATGAGAGAGATCGTTGCACGTTATGGAGTGCCTCTCTCGATCATCTCTGATAGAGACGGAAGATTTGTGCCCAGAATTTGGCAGTCCTTTCAGGAAGCATTCGGATCTCAGTTGAACCTGAGTACAGCTTTTCACCCGCAAACTGATGGACAGAGCGAATGAACGATTCAGACATTAGAAGACATGCTGTGAGCTTGCGTTATGGATTTAGGTGGAAGTTGGGATATTCACCTACCATTGGTCGAATTTTCATACAACAACAGTTATCACGCAAGTATTCAAGCCGCACCTTTCGAAGCTCTTTATGGACGCAAAAGTTGATCACCGATTTGCTAGGCTGACGCAGGTGATAGACAGTTAGTTGGTCCAGAAGTGGTCCAGGAAACCACAGACAAGATTGCACAGATCCGAAAACGCATCAAGGCGGCTCGTGATCGACAAAAGTGTTATGCGGATAGAAGAAGGAAACCACTGGAATTCGAGGTAGGAGACATGGTCTTGTTGAAGGTTTCACCCTGGAAGGGTGTGGCACGCTTTAGAAAGCGTGGGAAGTTGAATCCGCGTTATATTGGTCCATTCAAGATTCTGGAGAGAATTGGGTTGGTAGCATACAAGTTGGACTTAGCTGCTGAGCTTAATGGTGTTCACGATACATTTCATGTATCGAACTTGAAAAAGAGTTCAACACAAGAAACTGTTGTCATTCCTTCTGACGAAATTCGTATTGATGATACGCTCCAATTTGTTGAAGAACCAGTTGAGGTTACTGATTGGAAGGTGAATAAAACGCGCAGGAGCAGTGTCAAACTCGTCAAAGTTCGTTGGAATGCAAGACATGGTCCAGAATACACATGGGAATGTGAGGATCGTATGAAAGAAAAGTACCCCCATTTATTTCCTAAGACACCTGCAACTAGAAGTAGAGCCTAAAATTTCGGGACGAAATTTTCTTAACGGGGGGAGAATGTGACAACCCTCACAAATCCAGGTATCCGTACAAATTAATTAATATTTAAGTAGTGCTTAATTACTGTGCTTGATCTCAATGATGATTGAACTGCTTTCTGTTTTCTGATACATACATACTCATGCATCATACTTTATTACTGTCACTCCATTTATCATACACAAACAATAGTGACAAACCTGATGCTCAAAGCACAGTTAGCACAGTGAGCGGATAACCCAGTAAACATGCTGACATTGCCAGCACTAGACAGGCATTGTTTCTGAGGCCAGTATGAGCCAGGAATAGATTACTACACTAGTAGGGAGTGTAGGGAGGTGAGGACCATAAAACTGCGTCACTAGGTGATAGTTATAGTGACCGGAAGTGCCTAAAACATACTTTAAGTGCAGAATTCTGCACTAAATACCAAAATTCAGCATTTAACAATGCTAGTAAAGTGAAAAACTTGGCAAAATAGTTCTAGACAATTTCCAAAGTGTTGGTAATTTATTATATCACTAAAAACAATATAAATGACACATTAAAGCTTTATTTAACACTTTAACGGATCATTATCCAAACGAACAACCGGACTTTACCCGAAACATAAAAATATTGCCAAACACACTGTTTTTACTTTTCTGAGCTAGTTAGGGTCCCCGAACACCCTAACACCCTTTATATTAGTTAACACACTAATAACCTAACTAAAATCCTAACTAAGACTAACTAGATAGTTACCACTCCATTACAACCCAACCCCATACCCCCCCCCCTCACTTCGATGGTCACAAGGGGTGACCCACCTTTTGCCTTTCTTGATTATTTTATTCACTAATGTTGGACAATTAGAGACATGTTGCATGTTGGATAAACTTAGGACTTGGTTTGTAAATATACACTCTAGTCTTCCATTTTCATTTCATCTAAACACATCAAATAACTCCTCTCTCTCTCGCTCCTTCACTACCTACGGCCGCCACCACCTCACCATACTACCACCACCATCAACCTTTGTTCAAGCTATTTTCATACACTCAAAGGTGCAAGGGGTCCTACAAATAAGCTCGGTGCACTCGGAAGTTCAAGAACCACTCTAGTTTCCTTTTATCCACCACTTTTATGCCTTTTTTCTCCCCTAGCCTTGTGCTAGTAGTAAGTGTTCTAAAACATCATCTTGTTCTTGATTCTAGTGGTTAATAGAGGGTTGAATGATGAAATGATAAGAAACACTAATGAACATAATCTAAAGTCTTGAACATAAGTGTTAAAGGGTGGATATAGAGAAGATATGTGTGTAAATCATGTAGATCTTGTGTAGTTATGATTATTTGATGTTGTTTGTTAGTAGAAACAAGATGGATCATCATCCAGACATACTAGTTCATGTTTAAGAACATAAACTAGTAGGATGTAAAAGTTAGAATTATGAAAGATGATGAATCCATCCATACATAAACCTTGAACTTGAATAAATGTAACTTTTTCTTGGAAAATAAGGTTACAAACTTGTAGATCTAAAGATCTACAAGTGGTTTTTCAGAAGAACCAAGCGAAAAATATTAGTTTTGCTAAAACCCGGATCTTGTATGAACTAAAAGCATTTTTAGTGAGTAAACAAGTGAGTAAACACTTGTGTACCAAAAAAAATTAAGAAAGAAATATTTTTGTAAATCTTTACTAGAAGTTGTGAAACTTCAAGTTCTTTAAAAATAAGGTTTTCAAGAAACGAGTCATATTATTAAAGATAACAAGACCTACTAAATATGTTAGTAATTTACTACATATTTTTAAAACACCTTCAAGTTCATGAGATTTATGATTTAGGCTTATTCTTGTCAAGATTGATGATTAAAGATTGTATGTTGTTGATTGTTAAATTGGTTGATTGATTTTTCAAAAGAAAATGATATGCTAAAAGCATGTATACCTCCATTTACAGAGGAAACTCAGGCGAAATTTTTCCAGAAATATAACATTTAGAAATATTTTTTCTAACAAATATTTACAAATATATTTTTAACTTGTTTTCAATAATAAACTTCGCCATGATTTTTATTACAAAAATACCAAGTACCGGAGGTGGATTTTCGTAAATAAAACTTGTTCAATATATATTTAGTGTTGGTGCATACATCTGTCGACTTCGTCTTGTATCGAGTCATAGATTAGATTGTATAGATCAGGGCTAGTAGATCGAGAAAATAAGAAAATTTGTATGTGTAAGAAGCTGATTTCGCTCCAAGCTCTAAATGTTAATTCCGCCCAAAACGGTTTCGAGCGGAATCACAATGTTGCTAATTCCGTTCCAACTGGTTCTGGTATCTTTCGAGCGGAATCAAGACGACTATATATAGTCGTTTAGAGCGAAATCAGAGAAACAGTTATCGAATTCCATCCCGAGGTGCTGTCGGTGTGAAGATTGATTGTAAACAGTGTTAATTCAATACAATCGGTGTTTAAAGTGAATTGTGTGCTGTATCTAAGTCTGTTTCTTGTTTTCCGCACCTGAAATAGATCAGAACCTCTCTGAACGACTCGTTCGGGTCAATCGCACGATCCTACAATTGGTATCAGAGCTCAGGAAGAGGAGTTCTGCAGTTTACAGCTGTTTTTATTGCTTTTTCTATCTTCTACACCTTCTTTCATCAGTTCAGGAAGTTTTAACGGACAAAACCAGTTCAAATTTTCACAGACTGTATAAAATTGAACATTAACAAAACCCTGAAAGTTTGAGACTTAAATTCACAGTAAAAATGAACAAAATGGACCCCCGAACTGATTCCGCTCGAACGGACTATTTCTGCTTTCGCTCGAGAAGTTTGATTTCGCTCCAAAAATATTTGCTGATTTCGCTCCTGGGTACAGATTCTGAGTGTTTCCGCTCCAAAGTTCTTACTGATTCCGCTCCAGGCTGCCAAACTGCTGATTTCGCTTTAACATACTTGTTAATTCCGCTCCAGTACATCATTTCTGAGATTCCACTCCAAAAGTAGTTTGTGATTTCGCTCCAGAAAGCTATATTGTTGATTTCGCTCCAGAAAGCTATATTGTTGATTTCGCTCCAAACTTCATTTTGGTGATTTCGATCGAGAGTGTGTTGTTTGCTATTACGCTCGAAACTGTATCTGGATTAATTCCGCTCGAAAGTTACTGTTTTTGAAAAACGTGCTATTGAAACATGGATAACGAATTCTACAACGTGTTTGCTACTCCTACTGCTCCGGCTGTCATTGCTCAAGCTATGAATCTGGAAAACAAGACAGGAACTACTCAAAAACCCCCGAAATTAATGAGGATTGAGGAGTATTACGGGTGGAAAGATAGGTTCGAAAACTGGGTTCAGGCAAACCATTTGAGATCATGGGAGTGTATTTTAAAGAAGTATGTTTTGCCACGGACTGATCTACAAGTTGAGAAAGCTATATCTGAGTTTACTGTTCAGGAACGGGATATGTACAAAGCTGAGAAAATGATGATCAGTTTATTACAACAAGCCATCAAAGAAGACATCTTCATATTGCTTCAGCACGATAAAACATCAAAGTCAATTTGGGATGCTCTTCGAATCAAGTTTGAGGGAAGTGAACACATGATTAAAAGCAAGAAGGCATTGCTTAAGAAAGAGTTTGATTTGTTCACGAGTTTTGTTGGTGCATTCATCTGTCGTCTTCGTCTTATGTCGAGTCTCGGGTTCGTTGCATTGCTGAACAAGAGTGATGTCATCATATATGATGATGAAATCATATATGTGACATCATCATAAGCATCATCAAGTGAAGACAAAACTAAATTCTAGAGATAATTGTTTGAAAGTCAAATTTGTAATTGTTTGAGGCATGACCGTTTGTAGAGGCATGACCGTTTGAGAGGGTCATAGTTTAAAGGACGGTGACCGTTTGAATTAGATTCCGTTTCAAATGTGACCGTTTGAAGAGTTTCAAACGGTCAGGGTCATCTACTATAAATAGGCTTCAAACTGTCATCATTTGTAACAGTCTTATTTCCGACGGCGAAGCTCCGTCGAAGTGTCTCTGTGACTGTATTTGCGTTATAATCAATACAAGAGACATTTATTAGTGAATCCAAGCTAAACGAAGACCAAATCAATGTATTCCGCCTCTGATTCGGTCTGAGCACTCTTCTGATCGACTCGTTAGGTCGTCTCACGATCCTACATGTGGTATCAGAGCTCAGGGGGAAGAGTTCTTACCGTTTAGCTCGTTTTCGCTAGCAAATTCTGATTTTCTACACCTTCTTTCAAAATTTGATAATTTTCACGGTTAAAAACAGCTGATTTTCACATATAATATACATTAAAGTGTTTTAATCAACCCTTGAAAATATCAGATCAAAACTCGACCTAAAACTGGTAAAAATGACTTGAAAATTGGTGATCGTTTGAACGAAACCGACCGTTCCGTTTGAAAGTATCGTTTGAAATTGATCTTGTCCGTTTGAAATTGAAGTTGTCGTTTGAAAAATTGACCTGTCCGTTTGAAAACGTGAAGTTGTCGTTTGAAATTGACCTTTCCGTATGAAAATTGGTCCTTTCCGTTTAAAATTGGCCATCCCGTTTGAACTGTCGTTTAAAAAAGGTATACCGTTTGAAAATCTCGCTTGAAACAGTCACACCGCTTGGATACGATATATCACGTGAAAAATGTATTGAATTGTGTGAAATATGATAGAAGGTTGTCGGTTTGCATGTGAATTTATTTGGAACAGATCAGTGTGCATGTGATTCAAGATGCATGGTCCAATCCTTGAGTGTTGATAATTCAATTGTCGGCCACTTTTGATCAAAGATGTCAGTATATTAATGTTGTCAACATTTGCATGGAATAGGTCCATAACATTGGTTCAATAGGTTTGTGTTGAGCAATTATATAGTTGTCAGCCACCATTCAGTTGTGCATGTGACTTTTGTTGGCAAGTTAATAATTGAATTGATTACATAAATTCTTGGTCCAATCATAGTATCTTGTGATTCAAAATTGTCAGACATAGTGTTAGCCCACTACATTGTATCGGCCCAATGAAAGAGTTTTGTAAAAGTTTGATATTAATACATCTTAGTCAATGTGTTTAATCGTCAGAGTTGTTGGAAAGATTTATTTCAGCCCACGTGATTCTTGCGGTCCAATTACATCAATTGAACTTTAATTGTTGAAGTATTATAGTGCGGCCCAATCATAATCATCTTGATACTAGTAGTTGCCGACCCATCAGTTGTTTTGTAGTTGGCCCATGTGATCTCATGAGATAAAGGTTTCTGACCCATGTGACTTTAGTATTCGGTCCAATCAAAAAGTTTTGAAAGGATAAAATTGTCGGCAATTAATTTGTTGGGAATTCAGATTTCGGAAAAGTTTGAAAAGGGGATCTAGTTTGAACTTGGTATTTCGTTTGAACAGGTTGTTTTTTTGAAAGATGGATAAGATGTTTGATGAAAAGGAGAATGAGTTGATTGAAAGGTTAAATAGATTTGGTTGGTATCATACGAGTATGTATGAAAAAGATGATAAGAAGATTTGGACTCTTAGACTTGAAAGGTTTGCTTGTCAACAGGATGAGACCGTGAAAGAGATGGGAAAGAGATTTGATTACTTGATGGACAAATTAAAATCATTTGGAATAAAATTGACAGATACTGAAAAAGTATCGAAGTTGGCAGACGCTTTACCTGCCAAATGGGATGAGGTTTTAGAGAAATTAAAACAAAAGCCTAAATTTTGGAAATTACATCCATCTGATTTCATCAGTAAACTTCAAAAGCGTCATTATGAAAATCCTGATAAGAAGAAGCTATTGATGAATAAAATTATAGGAAATCTAAATGAAATGAATTTGAGAAATCTAGATAAAATCAATTTGGATGTAATTTCTGAAATTGATAGAAGAATATGTATGTGTTTTGCTGCAAAACAGAACATGAAATATGACTTTAAAAGGGGATGTTATATTGATGAAAATTCAAATCCTCTTGATTTTGTTAAAATTGTTTGTGCAGGAACATACAAGACAGAGAAAAAGGCAAAGAATGAAGAATTTGTTAAGAATGAATCTTCAAGTTCTGCATCAGTGTGTTTCAAATGTGACAACTTTAAGACTGATAATGACAAACTCGTAAAAGATGCGGAAAGTTCGGCATTGGAGATCAAAAAGTTGAAAGACGAGAAGCAGACTGATGATAAGCAGATTCTTATGTTAAAAGAAAATTGTGAGAAGTTGAAAACTGAAAATGACAAACTGTTGAATGATTTGAACAGATTGAAATCTGAAAACAAAAGTGTGAAAGAAAAGGCAAAAATTTTTGAAGAGAAGATTAAAAATTTTGAAATTGAAAAATCAAGAATTGAAAAAGAATTTCAAAAACAAATGAAAATTCTTGAAGATGGGAGAGATGTGTTTAGCAAAAACAACATTGAAAAACAAAAAATGATAAATTCCCATCTTCAGAAAATTATAAAATTGGAAAAAGAAGGTGAATGTGCTCAAAAGAAAATCAAAGAGTTAGAAAAAGAGTTTGAAAGCAAAAAAGAAATCTTCAGAAAATGAGGATTTCTGGATTAAGCTGGAAAACAAGAATCTGAAAGCAAATGAAACGAAATTTCAAGAACAGATAAAAGTTTTGAAAAATGAAAAGTCTGTTCTTGAAAACATGAAAAATGAGAATGGAAAGGCAATCAAGTTTCATCTTGAAAGAATATCTCAGCTTGAACATGAAGCTGAGAATTCAAGAAACAAGATTGATGAACTTGAACAGAAATTGAAAGTTTTTGTGACTGCATCAGACAGTTTGAATTTTCCCTATCCAAAACCAATCAATTCAGTTCCAATAAGTGACGATGTCACAAACTTTGACAATGTCAAAGTTGAAGATTGCGATGAAAAATCTGATGATGAAAAAGAAAAAATTGAAAAACAAAAATTGTTTTTGAAATTAAAAGAAAAATTTCAGAAAACTGTTCTGCAATCGACTGAAAAGGGAGAATGTTCTAAGCAAAAACCTTTGAAGAAGAAAGTGGAACAGAAACAAAAAAATAAAACTGAGAAAATTGTACAAAAGAAATAAAAGCTCATCAGATCGATCATCCAATCGCAATCAAAAATCACAAAAATTGAAAAAATGAAAACTCAAAAACTGTTGGCAATAAGTGGTGTAGATCGGACCACAGTGCTCAAAAGCCAAATCCAGCAAACATGAGGAAGGAATATCACCAAGCCAGACAATGCTATGATCTGAGCGTTTGGTGTGAAGGAGGTACATGGTACGATAACAGAGTGTGTTACCGGTGTGGTTATCAAGGACACATTGCTGTTAACTACCAAAGTTGGAATTATGAGACGAGAAGATGCTTTAACTGCAATATCGGAGGTCATATTGCCAGAGATTGCCCAAGGAGATCGAATGACAGATTGAGGGCTAAGTCTAAAAAAATGGCAAAGATTCCAGTCAATGTCAAGCCCCATGAATAGAAGGTTCTAAAACCTAAAGTTCAAGAACAGACAATTCAAGAAAAGAAAGTTAAACTTTCACAGGGGCAGAAAGACAAACTGAGGAAGAAGAGGAAGAAGGCGAGAGAGTATCTCGAGAAGATCTTGTCCTCAGGTTCATCTGTTGGTAAAAATAAGAGTTCTGATGAATCAACTCCCTCGATTGCAAAGTCAAGCAAGACGAACTCATCGGATACAAATCTGAGGACGAAAGAAGAGAGAAAGAAGAAAAATAAGGTTGTTGGCGATGAATCTGGCTCATCAAAGTCAGACAAGCCATGTGCAGGCAATGATTCTGGTTCGTCAAAGCCAGAAGAGCCTGGTGTTGAGGTAAAAAAGGAGAATTCGGGTTTAACAATTGATGATGCAAACTTTCACCATTGTTGAACAAGAATTCGAAATCACCCAAGGACCGTCAGGATTGGGTGAATCTGTTTAAATAGTAAAACCTGACTTGCCGGAGTTCCCAGGTTGGTAAGCGTGGAACATGAATCGGCACATTTCTTGAGAAATTTCACTCTGGTGATTTTTCGTTTTACATATGGTAAATCAGGGACGTTAATTTGTACTTGATTTTCTATAAGTGGTGTTTGAGATCTAAAACTGAAATTGTAAAATATGTCATGTGTGTGTAGAAAACAATGTGATGAAGTAACCCCGTACCTACAAATGTTTGGTAAACAAACTAATTTTTCCAGAAAAAACCATTTTGATTAAAACAAACTTAAGTGTTTTGAAATCACAATGGGAAAATAGTTTGTTGTAAGGGGGAGTTCTGATTGTTTACGCCATGTAGATGGAGAATTGAAGTGATTCTCATCAAAGTTGTCAATTTTGTACAGTTCGTTTCAAATTTTCTCCGAAAATCAAAATTGAAACATATTTTGATTTTAGGGGGAGTAAAATTTTAAAAAAAGTAGAAAATTTGAAAATGTCAAAAACATCGAAAAATTAAAAATGAGTTTTGGTGCGAATAGGGGAAATGATAGTACATCAGCTAGCCTGGCACAGTACGCTAAAGATTTGTAATGTATAAATGCAATTAAGCAGTCTCGCTAAAGATGTGCCGGTAGGTTTTTACAGAATTAGTAGATCAGTTTGGGATATAAACATAAATTTCACTTGCGTCTACGTGGGGAACACCTCCAGGATATATAGGTAACCCCTGAAAACCTGTTTGAAGGGTCCCGTATTCTGAGATACTAGGTCTTTATGCTCAGTGATATCTGGGGTATTATCCCGGGACTTCTGCTGTATGGAAGTACTGACCTAGTCCCCGGATAATACTTTCTGCAAAAAGCTTTGAAATATAAGCTCGCCCTCAGCATGCTGATGAAACAATAAAATTGATAGTCGCTGCCGTTGTAAATAAAAGATCCTCTAAAGGGGACACACCTTAAAGCCGAAGCCGTCATCTCTCTGCGTATACGGAAGTATCGACCTGAGCTCTCACGGCCCTCACATCTACCCCTTAACAGATATCAGCTGTGGTATACTCACCTGTAAGACTGAATATTAGGGTCTGGATACGGGAGTATATACTGAGGTGGGACACATGTAGATGTTTAAGTTCTAAAACACTAATTCAGTATCCCGAACAGGTTGAAAGTTTTGTGAGAATTTAAGTGGATCAGTATATCGGCAATCAACGTGAACTGTTTAAAAGCTTAAAATGAAATAACAGCTTAACGGTGCTAGTGTCTAGTCGGCAGCTGATATGATCCTCTTACACGAACTCACAAAAATATGTTTGTACATATTTCATTTCTGCCTTTAATTTTTACATTTATGTTTCATATTTTGAAAATCCAAAAAGATTTTCGACATCTGATGTTGGAGAGCTGATATTCAAAATCTCAAAGGCTAAACATGATGAACAGATGGTTTGGTTAAGTGTTTTGAAATGTTGAATCAGAGTTTGAAATGTTTCAAATTTTGATAAATTTTAAATGTGAAAAATTCTCAAATTTTAAATTGATTCATTAAGTTGAATCACATCTTTGTTGGTTTGTAATAGAGTGTTTGAGATGTGTAGGTTTCTGATCCTGCTACTACGGAAAGTCAGGAGATACATCATAACCTGAGATGAGCTTAAACAGAGATAAAGCTAGGATTTGATCTCAAGGTGATAGCAAATTCCAGATAGCGATCCCAGTATGATGAAAGGGGGAGTCTGACGAGGCTAGAGCCAAAGAGAAGATCCTGGTATATGCTACGAAAGAAAAGAGACTGATAACGACTGAAGATGCGAATACTCGACACTAAAGACTCGTCAACATCTGAGGGGGAGTCTGTTGGTGCATTCATCTGTCGTCTTCGTCTTATGTCGAGTCTCGGGTTCGTTGCATTGCTGGACAAGAGTGATGTCATCATATATGATGATGAAATCATATATGTGACATCATCATATGCATCATCAAGTGAAGACAAAACTAAATTCTAGAGATAATTGTTTGAAAGTCAAATTTGTAATTGTTTGAGGCATGACCGTTTGTAGAGGCATGACCGTTTGAGAGGGTCATAGTTTAAAGGACGGTGACCGTTTGAATTAGATTCCGTTTGAAACGTGACCGTTTGAAGAGTTTCAAACGGTCAGGGTCATCTACTATAAATAGGCTTCAAACTGTCATCATTTGTAACAGTCTTATTTCTGACGGTGAAGCTCCGTCGAAGTGTCTCCGTGACTGTATTTGCATTATAATCAATACAAGAGACATTTATTAGTGAATCCAAGCTAAACGAAGACCAAATCAATGTATTCCGCCTCTGATTCGGTCTGAGCGCTCTTCTGATCAACTCGTTAGGTCGTTTCACGATCCTACAAGTTTACCCGGTGAAGACACAAAGAAATTAATTGAACGTTACTGCCACTTAGTTAGATCCATGTCGATGCTGAGCATTACAAAAGATCGGGAAGAGTGGGTAGACAAATTAGCAGACGCTCTACCTCAGAAAGAGTGGGGTACATATTTGATGATCTTAAAGAACACCGGTGTTTCTGATGGGTTGACTATTTCTCAGTTTATTGAGAAGATTGAGGGTCAGGATTTAGAACAACAAAAGATCGCGAGGATGAACAGTCCAAGTGGTCAACAGGATGTAAAAATGTACTACAAAGCTAGTGTTTCAGAAGCTGAAAGAAGCCTGAAAATTCAAACTGCGTTTAGTGCTGGGGATTCAACGGAAAAAGTTAATCAGAGTTCAACCAAAAGCAGTAGTTTTTCTTCATTTCCAAGTGTTAATCCGAAAGATTCAACTGCAAGCTTTAATTCTCAGAGCACGAAAACTGGAAATGGTTATGTGATCCAGTGTAACATTGCTTTGAATCTTCCAGAAGGTCAAAGTTTTTCTAAAGAAACTGCAAAAGATCACATGGCATTGCTTGGTTCTATGTTACTCTCTTATGAAGGTCTAGTTGCAGGACAGATCGGAAATCCTATGCTCACAAAGGAGGATTACGATCAGATAGACGCCGAAGAGATGGAACTAATGGATATCAAATGGTGTCTTTCTAGTGTTCTTAGATGAGCAGAAAAGTTCAAACTGATTACTGGGAGAAATGACTTTCTTGATGCACATGTTTCTACTTTAGGTTTTGATAAATCTAAGGTTACTTGTTTTCGATGCAGGGAGAAAGGTCATTTCAAGAGAGAATGCAAGAACAAGGAAGCTAGTGGAGCTCAGAATCCGTTTGGAAAAGATGATTACTACCGGAAAGCTATATACCAACAAGTGGGACAGCAACAACTGCAAGAACCACATGTGGCTCATGGTAGAAAAGTGATCGAGGATTCAAAGAGAGCGTGTTTGGTGGATTTTAACTGGAACGAATACATATCACCAGAAACCAAAGTCTGTTTAGTCAACCAGGATGATGAAAGATTACCTGAAGGCTTCAGCTGGGATATGTTTGTTGATGAAAAAGGAGATTTTAAAGCGTTCATTGCTAAGATTGTTAGAGAACCAGATATGTTTGCCACATGGATGAAGTCTATTGGTGAGACTGTGAAGAATGTGGAGGAAGAGTCTGTTGTATCTGATGAAAGTTCACAGAGTGCAGATGAAAGTTCACAAAGTGATGACAGTTCAGAAAAGGAAATTGTGTTGACGCACGGAATGTCTGTTGACTACGTTTGTATCAAGTCTTAGGTCAAGATAGGTTAGATTGGAGCTTGAAAGTCAAAATAGGGTTTAACTTGTTAATTTCGCTCATGTGTACATAGTTAGAGGTGATTTCGCTTATTAGGTCATAGGGATTTCGCTCATTAGGTTACATGGGGGTTTAGCTTATTTGTCACATGGGATTTCAATTATATGGCAGCCATATGAGCGAAATCAGGCAAAGTATAAATACCTCCATGTGTGATCTCTTTTGTAACTTAGAGCGAAATCAGGTCATGCTTGTGGTAACGAAACTCTGTCAAAATTCATTCAGAAAGCATCAATAGAGAAGGAATTAAAGAGGAAAAGCTGTTGTTACTTTGTGTACATTGATTCCGCCTTTATACGCAAAGATGAACTACCTTAATTGACTTTTCAGGGTCATAGAACGGTCCAACAAGTGGTATCAGAGCCCAGGACGAGGAGTTCATACTACTACAGCTTGATTCTACCGAATTCTCTTACTTCTACTCACTTCTTATCATACTTTTCTGATTTGAACTGGTTCCTACAGTTGAAATTGTCACACCCCAACCAATGGCGGAAACATCGGGATGAGACGAAGTGTGAAGATTGCTAGAGACATCATAACGCTATTTGTGACAATATTTAATAAACCGATTTCATTTCATAATTCATTTGTCAACGTTACAAAGAAATCAAATAACGTCAAGTTCAAAGGAATTAGAATACAACATAATCAAAAGTGATACAAAGATTAAACCTAAACGTCTATATGTGTATCTAGGCATCAACGCTACTTCATTTCATAGCATCATCATCCTCAACCTGTAACATGTTTAAAATAAAGTTCAATGCAAAAGCAAAGGCGAGTATACAAGTTTAAGCATAAGTATAAGTATAAGTATAAAAGTTTAAAACGAATCCACATGGCAACTTAGTTTATACGAGATCAACCTATCGTGGCATGCAATATTTCTAGCCAACCTCTGTTTACGCAAGTAAGTTTAATTAATTCAACATGACCCAAGTTTAAGGGGGGCGGTGCGTTACTCCTATAGCGCTATACATGTCGAAGGGAGGCTCGTGAGAGCTAATGACTAAAACATATCACATAAGTATGGTCCACGTAAGCATCAAGTATCATAGCATAGTATTCATGTATAAGGATTGTTTTGTGCATTGCATAAAGAATAAGTTTAAGTGTAGTTTAATAGTAAAACATGTTACACCCCAAAAAGTGGTAAACATAAAAAAGGGGGGTTGCGAGTATACTCACAAATTTGCATATGCTTTCCGATTATCCAATGTGACGAAGTTGATGGGGTTAGAAAGTTGAATGTGTAGGGTTAAAGTTCTAGTATGCTTAGAGTCGAGATTCGGTATTTAAAACAACATAAAAGTAAGATATGAGAATAGCATGTGAAAATAATCATCTTCAACACTTAACCCTTGTATGACACTTGGTAACCACAAGGGTTATGATAATGTTTTCATGAGTTGAACACCCATAAGAATCACAACAAGGTTTAGGTCTTAGGTGATGTTCTACTACTTTAACATATAAACACAAGTTCAACATCAAAGGTTCGAATGAGTGTATATATATACTTAGGTTAGGTACTACATATTATTTAGTCCAATAATTCAAGTAGGAGGTAGAAGATTAGGATCTTCATTTAGGCACCTCGTATTATCATAGATGTCATGTATGGGGTAGGAAGGACATGCTTCCATTTAGGAACCCCTTGAATGTTCACCACTTCACTTGGTGTAACAACAACCAAGGAGGGTCACGAACTAGGATTTGCACAATAACATAAACAACCTAACTATAGAGAAATCATCAAATCATGTGAGGATTGTATGTAGGACAACCCAAGTCGTTCCATAATCACTCATGTATCAAAGGCTATATTTGACATGATTTGTGGGTTGAAACCCTAAACAAAACACCAAGTTTATGAGGTTTAATCCTCTGATTTTAAATGTCTCAACCTTGTTTTTAAGCTTAACCAACCATGGGATAAGTTGTAAGCATTAGGAGATAGGTATGAGATGTGTTTAACACAAGTTACATAGGTTTAAACAAGTTTTTGATGAACATAAAAACAAACAGAAAGTTTATGGACGATTTCGGGAGGTAAAATACTCTCGCCGACAAGTCGGTTAACGGTATTTACCCTTCCGGTTACTACATGTCCCAAATCAATCGAAATTTCGAGACTTGGCGGGATTTATGAAAAAAAAATGCCAAGGAGTGGAACTAGTCGACAAGGTGCGGGTTTCACCCCTAACTCGACGATTTCGTATCCTAAGTGTGGTTGGTACTCGTCGGGTCAAAATTTAATTTCGACGTGTTGATGAGGGTCCACTAGAATTTGAAATTCGAATTTCTCCATCAAGGTGAGGATTTCACTCCTAACTTGGTGGTGAATTCCGTGTAAAAAGAAAGGTAGAAGGATTGAGAGTCATTCACCAAATTGTGGGTTTCACGCCTATTTTGGTGGACTCGTCTCGTTTGTGCAATATGTGTGTTGTCGGATTTAGAATAGTCGAGTAAAACGCGTGAGGAAAAGTGTATATTAAAGATTAAACAAACAAGTATAACATGTCAAGAATATCACAATAAAAGTGAAATGATGAAACGAATATTAATGCATAAAAAGTATGTCAAGAACACACATAAAGGATAAGACGATGAAACAGGTATTAACACATAATAAAAATAAGTATAGCATGTTAAGTGTTAACGCATAAGTGACACATATGCTTACAAGATCAAGAAAATAAATAAAAGCAAATAAGATAGCATGCAAGTAGTTTTTAGTAAAACGTACGAATAAGGCTCTAGAACTATAGATTAGGTTAAAGCATTCCTACTTTTCCTAATTCCCTAGAGTTATGGCTCTGATACCAATCTGTCACACCCCAACCAATGGCGGAAACATCGGGATGAGACGAAGTGTGAAGATCGCTAGAGACATCATAACGCTATTTGTGACAATATTTAATAAACCGATTTCATTTCATAATTCATTTGTCAACGTTACAAAGAAATCAAATAACGTCAAGTTCAAAGGAATTAGAATACAACATAATCAAAATTGATACAAAGATTAAACCTAAGGAGAAGTCTAGGAATCGAACCCCATGATTATCCAAGTATGTAGGAAAAAGAATCAAGTGATTTCGTTAAGAAATGAGTGAGTTATGCTCATTTTCGTGAAGGGGTGTCAATCTGCTCGAACCCTTGCTTTCAGCTACGGTTTGGAGGATGTTTTGAGAGTTTTTAGTGTTGCAAAAGTGGTAGGGAGGCTGGTTATAAGTGGTATTTATAGGGGGAAGGATTAGGGTTTCAATGGGTTGGGCTTTGGAAGTGTTTAGAAGGGGTTATACCTTGAAACTAGCCCACAAAGCCCAACTATATGGGGCTGAATTTTGCTGAATTGGGGCTGACATATTTCTTTATTTTTTTATTCTTTTAAAACATTATAATGAGTAATTTTGTTAATTAAGTTGTGTAATAATATGCAACAATGTTTCCCCTAAATTGTAACAAGGTGAAATATGAAATAAAACATGATTTAACTAGGTAAAAAGTGTAATGTACAAGTATGTAACATGTTTGTAAGTGACAAGTATATGTCACATATTAGATGATTAACCCTTGTATAAATAAGCATATTATTAGGGGTTTTTAGGTAACAATTTGAGGACAAGCATGGACATGCATCGTGAATAAGTATCGTATAAGTATGAATTACAAATAAGGATTCGATGTACAATAACGTATGAACATGTATGAATATGTAGATGGCGAATTTAAAGAAATACGAATTTTCTTTATGATCCAAGTCTCGGATTTTACAACGAAAAGACGACTACAATAATACAAGATTTCCAAAAATAGCATTACAAGGCGAGCTTTCTAATTATGGAAAGTATGAAAAAGCAGGGCGTTACAGTCTCCCCTCCTTTAGGAAATTTCGTCCCGAAATTTATTTAAGAGGTAGATTTAAAGAGTTTTGGTAACAGTTCGAGACTTGAGATTTTGAAACGTTTTGAAAAGTACGAGATTTTGGGAAGATAAAGATAAGTTTGTAAAATGATTTGTCGAGCCGAAATGGGTTTGAGGCATAAGCAGGGGTAAACAGGTATAGGTAAAACGATTTGTAATGGCTAATAATTAGAAAGTTCTAAGGGTAATAAGATAAGTTAGGATTTGAATGCTTAAACGAGCTTGATTGTGAACGAGGTTCGTATGAAAGGAAGGAAATAGGAGCATGGGGCGAACAATTGACACTAAATGAACGCAAGTATACGAATGATATGGGCATTAGATAGATGAAAGTAGCATGTTAAGTATGAAGTCTCGTCATGGATAATCGGACATAATGTATTTGTGAGTTGCTTAAAGCTTGTATTAGGTCCAAGAGGTTTGTAAAACACTGAATTTCCCATGGCACGTTTTACGAAATTTTGGTAACATGGTGAAAACACTTATATATAGGAAGTACCAGCGGCGTATCCACCATGTTTTGACCATGTTACGTCCGTTTCGTCTTCGGTGTCATGTTACGTTCCGTGTATTACCATACGCAGTAGCACACTCTATGGTTCTCATACGCCTATCACTATAATCCCGTGTGCACCCGTGATTATTTTGATCGTCGCATGATCCGCATAGCTTGTACTAGTTGTGTATGCATCGGGGTATACATAAAAAAGTTTAGAATGTGTACGTACAAGAATATAGTATATAAGCAAGTCCATGTTTAAGTATGCGTGGGACCCACGCAAGCGAATCCCTCAGGTTACGCTCGCGTATAGGTACGAATGTATGAATCATGAGTAAGGATGAAAGTATGAGCATAAGTTTAAGTATGAATACGCATGTATGTATGAGCATAAACATAAAATGTGTAAGTAGTATGTGTACAAGCAGAAGCGTAAAACGTATAAGTAGTATGTGTATGAGTACAAGCATAAAACGTATGAACATAGGTGTAGGCATGAAAAATAAATATTGCGTATATAGTGTTCGTTGGGACATCACGGATCGAAGTGTAATAAACATTCAAAAGGTCGAGTACGTAAATACGAATGATATAAATGATGTTATCGCGAGGTATCGACCAAAATGTGTACGATGATATGCATGTATAGTTGTTTAAACGAAACGTTGAGTTTATTGAATCAAATTTAGATTGAGCTTGGTTTGAAAGGTAGAATATAGTTTGCATATGTAAGAGGATATAAAGTACTTATTGGTCATGCATATCGTATTTTGTAATGAATGGAAATGCTACCTTTGTTTTAAAAGAGTTTACGAAATCCGAAGATGGTCGGTCCCCATGGAGTCTTCTTGCCCACGTGTTTTGAAAAATAGGTGTAGAAAAAGGTAAGTTCGTTTCATCAAAACAAGAAATTTTGGAGTTTTTGTGAATACGTTGATCCTTGGAAAAGGGATTTATCAAAGGTCTTAGTGTTCATTTTAAAGGGTTTTGACAAATGGTTCGTTGATGTTGGAAATATTCTTTGGTAAAACGATCTCATAATATCTATAAGATCCTATAGGTAATTGAGAAAGGTTGGTCTGGTTTCAATTAAGAATGGAAGTCTCTAGTATGACGATATAATGTGAGCAAGTTTTAGTGATTAAGTCGAATACGAAGTTCATGGGCAAGAGTTTCATTGGGCCGATTAAATTAATAGGTAGCATTTCGTAAGGTTTTGAAGTTTGCGTAATAAAATGTTTTAAGACATGATTAAGAATCTCGTGTATATGAATTGAGTACGTT
Organism: Helianthus annuus; assembly: GCF_002127325.2. Lineage (NCBI taxonomy): Eukaryota > Viridiplantae > Streptophyta > Magnoliopsida > Asterales > Asteraceae > Helianthus > Helianthus annuus. Next base: position 77,538,624 of record NC_035436.2, on the reverse strand, counting down.
TTGACAAATCAATGTATTTTGAAATTGGTATGAGTGGGTATTTTGAATAATGATAAACAATTTGGGTATAAAATATGATCGAGTTTGCATAATAAGATATTTTGAAGAGACGTTTTGGTAACGATCACCTAGGTAAGGGAATCACCCCTAACTCGTTGGTGAGGTCGTTTTTAACAAAAGGGGAGTGGAGTTAATCGTCAAGGTAAGGAAATCACTCCAATCTCGATGATACCTCTCCACTAGTTGTTACAAGGAATATGAATTTAAATTATATGAAAATCATGCATATATAAATGTATCGAAAAGGTTCGATATGTTGTGCGTGTGAAAAGAGAAATCAAAGGTAAACTCGAGGTTGAAAGATTGCATCGTATAAAATGAACAATAGAAACACATGTTTGACCAAAGTTTGTAGTGTTCCAAAACGGAACTTTGACTAACCAAAGTGGTCGAAAAGTCTTTTGAATTTGAGGAGCATGCTTTGGCCTAATAGGTAAAATACTCTCGCCGACAAGTCGGTTAACGGTATTTACCCTTCCGGTTACTACATGTCCCAAATCAATCGAAATTTCGAGACTTGGCGGGATTTATGAAAAAAAAAATGCCAAGGAGTGGAACTAGTCGACAAGGTGCGGGTTTCACCCCTAACTTGACGATTTCGTATCCTAAGTGTGGTTGGTACTCGTCGGGTCAAAATTTAATTTCGACGTGTTGATGAGGGTCCACTAGAATTTGAAATTCGAATTTCTCCATCAAGGTGAGGATTTCACTCCTAACTTGGTGGTGAATTCCGTGTAAAAAGAAAGGTAGAAGGATTGAGAGTCATTCACCAAATTGTGGGTTTCACGCCTATTTTGGTGGACTCGTCTCGTTTGTGCAATATGTGTGTTGTCGGATTTAGAATAGTCGAGTAAAACGCGTGAGGAAAAGTGTATATTAAAGATTAAACAAACAAGTATAACATGTCAAGAATATCACAATAAAAGTGAAATGATGAAACGAATATTAATGCATAAAAAGTATGTCAAGAACACACATAAAGGATAAGACGATGAAACAGGTATTAACACATAATAAAAATAAGTATAGCATGTTAAGTGTTAACGCATAAGTGACACATATGCTTACAAGATCAAGAAAATAAATAAAAGCAAATAAGATAGCATGCAAGTAGTTTTTAGTAAAACGTACGAATAAGGCTCTAGAACTATAGATTAGGTTAAAGCATTCCTACTTTTCCAAATTCCCTAGAGTTATGGCTCTGATACCAATCTGTCACACCCTAACCAATGGCGGAAACATCGGGATGAGACGAAGTGTGAAGATCGCTAGAGACATCATAACGCTATTTGTGACAATATTTAATAAACCGATTTCATTTCATAATTCATTTGTCAACGTTACAAAGAAATCAAATAACGTCAAGTTCAAAGGAATTAGAATACAACATAATCAAAATTGATACAAAGATTAAACCTAAGGAGAAGTCTAGGAATCGAACCCCATGATTATCCAAGTATGTAGGAAAAAGAATCAAGTTATTTCGTTATGAAATGAGTGAGTTATGCTCATTTTCGTGAAGGGGTGTCAATCTGCTCGAACCCTTGCTTTCAGCTACGGTTTGGAGGATGTTTTGAGAGTTTTTAGTGTTGCAAAAGTGGTAGGGAGGCTGGTTATAAGTGGTATTTATAGGGGGAAGGATTAGGGTTTCAATGGGTTGGGCTTTGGAAGTGTTTAGAAGGGGTTACACCTTGAAACTAGCCCACAAAGCCCAACTATATGGGGCTGAATTTTGCTGAATTGGGGCTGCCATATTTCTTTATTTTTTTATTTTTTTAAAACATTATAATGAGTAATTTTGTTAATTAAGTTGTGTAATAATATGCAACAATGTTTCCCCTGACTTGTAACAAGGTGAAATATGAAATAAAACATGATTTAACTAGGTAAAAAGTGTAATGTACAAGTATGTAACATGTTTGTAAGTGACAAGTATATGTCACATATTAGATGATTAACCCTTGTATAAATAAGCATATTATTAGGGGTTTTTAGGTAACAATTTGAGGACAAGCATGGACATGCATCGTGAATAAGTATCGTATAAGTATGAATTACAAATAAGGATTCGATGTACAATGAATTCCAACGTATGAACATGTATGAATATGTAGATGGCGAATTTAAAGAAATACGAATTTTATTTATGATCCAAGTCTCGGATTTTACAACGAAAAGACGACTACAATAATACAAGATTTCCAAAAATAGCATTACAAGGCGAGGTTTCTAATTATGGAAAGTATGAAAAAGCAGGGCGTTACTGTCTCCCCTCCTTTAGGAAATTTCGTCCCGAAATTTATTTAAGAGGTAGATTTAAAGAGTTTTGGTAACAGTTCGAGACTTGAGATTTTGAAACGTTTTGAAAAGTACGAGATTTTGGGAAGATAAAGATAAGTTTGTAAAATAATTTGTCGAGCCGAAATGGGTTTGAGGCATAAGCAGGGGTAAACAGGTATAGGTAAAACGATTTGTAATGGCTAATAATTAGAAAGTTCTAAGGGTAATAAGATAAGTTAGGATTTGAATGCTTAAACGAGCTTGATTGTGAACGAGGTTCGTATGAAAGGAAGGAAATAGGAGCATGGGGCGAACAATTGACACTAAATGAACGCAAGTATACGAATGATATGGGCATTAGATAGATGAAAGTAGCATGTTAAGTATGAAGTCTCGTCATGGATAATCGGACATAATGTGTTTGTGAGTTGCTTAAAGCTTGTATTAGGTCCAAGAGGTCTGTAAAACACTGAATTTCCCAAGGCACGTTTTACGAAATTTTGGTAACATGGAGAAAACACTTATATATAGGAAGTACCAGCGGCGTATCCACCATGTTTTGACCATGTTACGTCCGTTTCGTCTTCGGTGTCATGTTACGTTCCGTGTATTACCATACGCAGTAGCACACTCTATGGTTCTCATACGCCTATCACTATAATCCCGTGTGCACCCGTGATTATTTTGATCGTCGCATGATCCGCATAGCTTGTACTAGTTGTGTATGCATCGGGGTATACATAAAAAAGTTTAGAATGTGTACGTACAAGAATATAGTATATAAGCAAGTCCATGTTTAAGTATGTGTGGGACCCACGCAAGCGAATCCCTCAGGTTACGCTCGCGTATAGGTACGAATGTATGAATCATGAGTAAGGATGAAAGTATGAGCATAAGTTTAAGTATGAATACGCATGTATGTATGAGCATAAACATAAAATGTGTAAGTAGTATGTGTACAAGCAGAAGCGTAAAACGTATAAGTAGTATGTGTATGAGTACAAGCATAAAACGTATGAACATAGGTGTAGGCATGAAAAATAAATATTGCGTATATAGTGTTCGTTGGTACATCACGGATCTAAGTGTAATAAACATTCAAAAGGTCGAGTACGTAAATACGAATGATATAAATGATGTTATCGCGAGGTATTGACCAAAATGTGTAAGATGATATGCATGTATAGTTGTTTAAACGAAACGTTGAGTTTATTGAATCAAATTTAGATTGAGCTTGGTTTGAAAGGTAGAATATAGTTTGCATATGTAAGAGGATATAAAGTACTTATTGGTCATGCATATGATATTTTGTAATGAATGGAAATGCTACCTTTGTTTTAAAAGAGTTTACGAAATCCGAAGATGGTCGGTCCCCATGGAGTCTTCTTGCCCACGTGTTTTGAAAAATAGGTGTAGAAAAAGGTAAGTTCGTTTCATCAAAACAAGAAATTTTGGAGTTTTTGTGAATATGTTGATCCTTGGAAAAGGGATTTATCAAAGGTCTTAGTGTTCATTTTAAAGGGTTTTGACAAATGGTTCGTTGATGTTGGAAATATTCTTTGGTAAAACGATCTCATAATATCTATAAGTTCCTATAGGTAATTGAGAAAGGTTGGTCTGGTTTCAATTAAGAATGGAAGTCTCTAGTATGACGATATAATGTGAGCAAGTTTTAGTGATTAAGTCGAATACGAAGTTCATGGGCAAGAATTTCATTGGGCCGATTAAATTGATAGGTAGCATTTCGTAAGGTTTTGAAGTTTGCGTAATAAAATGTTTTAAGACATGATTAAGAATCTCGTGTATATGAATTGAGTACGTTTTGACAAATCAATGTATTTTGAAATTGGTATGAGTGGGTATTTTGAATAATGATAAACAATTTGGGTATAAAATATGATCGAGTTTGCATAATAAGATATTTTGAAGAGACGTTTTGGTAACGATCACCTAGGTAAGGGAATCACCCCTAACTCGTTGGTGAGGTCGTTTTTAAGAAAAGGGGAGTGGAGTTAATCGTCAAGGTAAGGAAATCACTCCAATCTCGATGATACCTCTCCACTAGTTGTTACAAGGAATATGAATTTAAATTATATGAAAATCATGCATATATAAATGTATCGAAAAGGTTCGATATGTTGTGCGTGTGAAAAGAGAAATCAAAGGTAAACTCGAGGTTGAAAGATTGCATCGTATAAAATGAACAATAGAAACACATGTTTCACCAAAGTTTGGAGTGTTCCAAAACGGAACTTTGACTAACCAAAGTGGTCGAAAAGTCTTTTGAATTTGAGGAGCATGCTTTGGCCTAATAGGTAAAATACTCTCGCCGACAAGTCGGTTAACGGTATTTACCCTTCCGGTTACTACATGTCCCAAATCAATCGAAATTTCGAGACTTGGCGGGATTTACGAAAAAAAATGCCAAGGAGTGGAACTAGTCGACAAGGTGCGGGTTTCACCCCTAACTTGACGATTTCGTATCCTAAGTGTGGTTGGTACTCGTCGGGTCAAAATTTAATTTCGACATGTTGACGAGGGTCCACTAGAATTTGAAATTCGAATTTCTCCATCAAGGTGAGGATTTCACTCCTAACTTGGTGGTGAATTCCATGTAAAAAGAAAGGTAGAAGGATTGAGAGTCATTCACCAAATTGTGGGTTTCACGCCTATTTTGGTGGACTCGTCTCGTTTGTGCAATATGTGTGTTGTCGGATTTAGAATAGTCGAGTAAAACGCGTGAGGAAAAGTGTATATTAAAGATTAAACAAACAAGTATAACATGTCAAGAATATCACAATAAAAGTGAAATGATGAAACGAATATTAATGCATAAAAAGTATGTCAAGAACACACATAAAGGATAAGACGATGAAACAGGTATTAACACATAATAAAAATAAGTATAGCATGTTAAGTGTTAACGCATAAGTGACACATATGCTTACAAGATCAAGAGAATAAATAAAAGCAAATAAGATAGCATGCAAGTAGTTTTTAGTAAAACGTACGAATAAGGCTCTAGAACTATAGATTAGGTTAAAGCATTCCTACTTTTCCTAATTCCCTATAGTTATGGCTCTGATACCAATCTGTCACACCCCAACCAATGGCGGAAACATCGGGATGAGACGAAGTGTGAAGATCGCTAGAGACATCATAACGCTATTTGTGACAATATTTAATAAACCGATTTCATTTCATAATTCATTTGTCAACGTTACAAAGAAATCAAATAATGTCAAGTTCAAAGGAATTAGAATACAACATAATCAAAACTGATACAAAGATTAAACCTAAATGTCTATATGTGTATCTAGGCATCAACGCTACTTCATTTCATAGCATCATCATCCTCAACCTGTAACATGTTTAAAATAAAGTTCAATGCAAAAGCAAAGGCGAGTATACAAGTTTAAGCATAAGTATAAGTATAAGTATAAAAGTTTAAAATGAATCCACATGGCAACTTAGTTTATACGAGATCAACCTATCGTGGCATGCAATATTTCTAGCCAACCTCTGTTTACGCAAGTAAGTTTAATTAATTCAACATGACCCAAGTTTAAGGGGGCGGTGCGTTACTCCTATAGCGCTATACATGTCGAAGGGAGGCTCGTGAGAGCTAATGACTAAAACATATCACATAAGTATGGTCCACGTAAGCATCAAGTATCATAGCATAGTATTCATGTATAAGGATTGTTTTGTGCATTGCATAAAGAATAAGTTTAAGTGTAGTTTAATAGTAAAACATGTTACACCCCAAAAAGTGGTAAACATAAAAAGGGGGGTTGCGAGTATACTCACAAATTTGCATATGCTTTCCGATTATCCAATGTGACGAAGTTGATGGGGTTAGAAAGTTGAATGTGTAGGGTTAAAGTTCTAGTATGCTTAGAGTCGAGATTCGGTATTTAAAACAACATAAAAGTAAGATATGAGAATAGCATGTGAAAATAATCATCTTCAACACTTAACCCTTGTATGACACTTGGTAACCACAAGGGTTATGATAATGTTTTCATGAGTTGAACACCCATAAGAATCACAACAAGGTTTAGGTCTTAGGTGATGTTCTACTACTTTAACATATAAACACAAGTTCAACATCAAAGGTTCGAATAAGTGTATATATATACTTAGGTTAGGTACTACATATTATTTAGTCCAATAATTCAAGTAGGAGGTAGAAGATTAGGATCTTCATTTAGGCACCTCGTATTATCATAGATGTCATGTATGGGGTAGGAAGGACATGCTTCCATTTAGGAACCCCTTGAATGTTCACCATTTCACTTGGTGTAACAACAACCAAGGAGGGTCACGAACTAGGATTTGCACAATAACATAAACAACCTAACTATAGAGAAATCATCAAATCATGTGAGGATTGTATGTAGGACAACCCAAGTCGTTCCATAATCACTCATGTATCAAAGGCTATGTTTGACATGATTTGTGGGTTGAAACCCTAAACAAAACACCAAGTTTATGAGGTTTAATCCTCTGATTTTAAATGTCTCAACCTTGTTTTTAAGCTTAACCAACCATGGGATAAGTTGTAAGCATTAGGACATAGGTATGAGATGTGTTGAACACAAGTTACATAGGTTTAAACAAGTTTTTGATAAACATAAAAACAAATAGAAAGTTTATGGACGATTTCGGGGCATTTCCAGGTCTGATTTCTCCAAGGAGAAGTCTAGGAATCGAACCCCATGATTATCCAAGTAAGTTGGAAAAAAAATCAAGTGATTTCGTTAAGAAATGAGTGAGTTATGCTCATTTTCGTGAAGGGGTGTCAATCTGCTCGAACCCTTGCTTTCAGCTACGGTTTGGAGGATGTTTTGAGAGTTTTTAGTGTTGCAAAAGTGGTAGGGAGGCTGGTTATAAGTGGTATTTATAGGGGGAAGGATTAGGGTTTCAATGGGTTGGGCTTTGGAAGTGTTTAGAAGGGGTTACACCTTGAAACTAGCCCACAAAGCCCAACTATATGGGGCTGAATTTTGCTGAATTGGGGCTGCCATATTTCTTTATTTTTTTATTCTTTTAAAACATTATAATGAGTAATTTTGTTAATTAAGTTGTGTAATAATATGCAACAATGTTTCCCTTAACTTGTAACAAGGTGAAATATGAAATAAAACATGATTTAACTAGGTAAAAAGTGTAATGTACAAGTATGTAACATGTTTGTAAGTGACAAGTATATGTCACATATTAGATGATTAACCGTTGTATAAATAAGCATATTATTAGGGGTTTTTAGGTAACAATTTGAGGACAAGCATGGACATGCATCGTGAATAAGTATCGTATAAGTATGAATTACAAATAAGGATTCGATGTACAATGAATTCCAACGTATGAACATGTATGAATATGTAGATGGCGAATTTAAAGAAATACGAATTTTATTTATGATCCAAGTCTCGGATTTTACAACGAAAAGACGACTACAATAATACAAGATTTCCAAAAATAGCATTACAAGGCGAGCTTTCTAATTATGGAAAGTATGAAAAAGCAGGGCGTTACAGAAATGGCCTGAATTTTGAATATAACATGTAAAACATAGTAATAACAAACCCTAGAAAGAATCAGGTTAAAATCCAGACTAAAAATGGTGAAAATCAACTAAAAACCTGATTTCGCTTTTACGGACATCGAAGGATTTCGCTTGTAATTATCTAATTTCGCTCTTAGGGACTTAATTGGTTGATTTCGCTTTTGTGACAGTCTACTGATTTCGCTTATCAGTCAAGTTACTGATTTCGCTTATCAGTCAAATTGCTGATTTCGCTTTTGTGTCATCAGTTCTGATTTCGCTTTTGTCATCGCAACTGATTTCGCTTATTAGTCACTGTTTCCAAAATTTCGGAAATTTTTCTAAGTGTTTGCTGATCTTTCAGGTACATTCAAGATGGATGACATTTTCTTGAACCCGTTTAGCGACATGTACGCGTTTTCTGGAAATTCGGGAGACGATACATCTTCAAGCAACAACAATGAAAACCCGCCAAATGCTAAGAAGAAATTATCGGATGCTTTGGAAGTTGAAAGTGCTTTCAGAACTTACGACAAACCACCAAAGTTGATGGCTATTGAGGATTATAGTCGGTGGGCAAAGAAATTCGAAGATTGGTTGATGGCGTTTGCGTTTCCTAATTGGAAGAATCTCAAAAACGGCTACGATAATGGAAACAAAAAGGGTCAAACGTTATCATCATATGAAGAGATAGAATCGTTTGTTGCTGAGCAGAAATGTATTGCGTTGATGTTTCAATCTGTTCGTGAAGATATAATCTCTCTGATCGAATATTCTAGTTCTAAAGATCTCTGGGAAAAGTTAGAAAAGAAATGTATAGGTAGTGAAGAAATCAAGAAAAACAAAAAGAAACTACTTAGGAAAAAGTTTGATATGTTTGGGTGTTTAAAGAATGAATCAGTTTCAAAAATGATCGAGTGGTTTGGACACCTGAAGCTGGAACTAGCTAGACATGGAATTAAGTATCCTGAAGATGAGCTAGTAGACAAATTGTTCGATTCGTTACCAGACGAAATGGATTGGAGATATTATGCGCTGATGCTGAAGAATACTATCAAAGAGCCAGAAGTGTTAACCTTAGATTTGCTGATTGAGAAACTCGAGAGTCACGAGTTGGAATTGAAGAAGACATTCAAAGTCAATCACTCATCTTACCAGCAGAATTTGGATTTGTATTATCCAAAGAGCATGATGCCAAAAACAACATCTCCCAAGACTGCGTTTTCTGCTGAGAATGTGTCCACAACTAGCAAAGGAAGTCAAAGCGGTCAAAAGCAGTGGAAATCACAGTGGTTATCACAGTGGATCTTCATCATCTGCAAGTCATTCTGATGGAAAGAATTGTTTTCAATGTAACATCGCAATAAACTTAAAGAATGCTCAGAATTTTGACGAGGAGTCTGCTAAACAACAGATGATTTTTCTAGCATCTGTGTTAGAGTCGTATGAAGGGTTAGTAGCAGGGAAGATAGGCAACACCAACCTAACGAAAGAGGACTATGATCAAATAGATCCTGAAGAAATGGAACTGATAGACATACGGTGGTGTATGGCCAGTGTTGTTCGTCGAGCACAGCGTTTCATGGAAATTACCGGCAGAAAGTCAATTGGTGGACCATCTACCAAGCTGGGGTTTGACAAGTCAAAGGTGACGTGCTTCAAGTGTAAGCAGAAAGGTCACTTCAAGCGAGAATGCAGAAACGCATATGCTGATGAGTCAGAGAACCCGTTCAAAGAAGACTATTACAAGAAAGCGATATATCATCAAAACAAATCGGAGCCGCCAGGAATGAAGCAGATTGAAGAGAACAAAGAGAAATCTAGAGCTCTTGCGGTGATTTATGATGATGAGGGTTATGACTGGAGTGAGCTGTTACCGGAGGAAGATGCGGTTGGTTACGCTTTCATGGCAAAGAATGAACCTGTTCCATGGAAAGACAACAGAACTGAAGAGCAGAAGTATAGATATAGAAAAATGTTAGCTGAAAACAGAATTACTAGAATATCTGGTATCTATTTGGAAGCGAAAAGAGCAAGAATATGGGATCCAGACAGGGAGTGTTATCTTGACCCATATGGAAACCATTGCTATTGATCACAACACTCTTGATATAGAAGCCATAATCAATGAGTTCAAAATTGACGATGATTATTGGCAGAATAAATGGTGGGGAACTGGAGACGAGAAAGAGAAAGAAGAGAAAGAGAAGAAGGAGGTAGAAGAGAAAGAGAAGTCAAAGAAAGTTGATACTGGATCATTGATACTACTCAGGAGTTGACTGCTGAAAATCTCGAAAAGATGGCTGACAAGGTGCTGGCAGCTAAGGCGATTGAGGTAGACTCTAACTCCGTGTCTGAGTCTAAAAGCCAGGTCAGTTCAAACACGTCAACGACTGAATCAGGTAAGAAAGTGATTGGGGATGTTGATTGCAAAAATTGCATCAAAGAATGCAAATTTTGTAACAAAGTCACGTATCTCAACGGTAAGAAGGTTGATGATCTGACAGAGAAAGTCAGAAGCATTGAGGATCAAATTCTTGATCGTGACAAGATGGTTAAAGCTTCAACTGAACGGATAAAAGAATTAACTAACAAAATTGAAAATGATAAAACTGATCATGAAAGGATTAGAAAAGAAAATGAAAAGTTAGTTCTTGAAAACCGTCAAATCACTGAAAAATTTGAGAAGCTTAAAACCACAATGAAAGATAATGATGATCGAAATGGTAGAACTTATAAAGAAAACGTTCAACTAAAAGCCGTGCTTAGGGTAAAAGAAGAATTAATCAACCAACAACTGGATGAAATCGCTAATTTGAAACTTAAAGTTCAAGAGGCTGAAATCGAAAATGAGCGAATCCGGTTGAAGCTTAACAGTTACAACTCCGCAAGCTTTGTTTTGCAACACATTGTTCCAAAACCCATCGGCAAAAACAAAGCTGGCGAAGATGTTTATTCTGATGGAACTGGGGTGGGTTTTCATAGAGTTCCACCACCAATCATGGACAATTATTCGAAAAAGCAATCTGGGTTGGTTGAAATTGAAGAAGAAAGTGAAGTGAAACGTCCGAAAAGCATTGATGTCACGTTCACATCTTCCAATGACGATAGTGTCCAAAATGAGGTTGTAAAAAGTGTTGTTGAAAATGTGCTAAAAACGGACAGTGACACTACTGAGGAAGATGGATGTTTCTTGGACAAATACATTACGAAACAAAAGTCCAAGAACAACTTAAATGAACAATCAAATCTTGTCATGTACAAGATGTTGGGTTCAGATAAGTTGTTTTCGGATTCAGAGTTTCCAATTGAGAATGTAAACATGAACAAATTGACAAATGTTTTCAAGTTGGTTGAAGTTGATTTGTCAGAAGTGAACAATCTGAGTCAAACAAAGAGTCAATTGAAGTTTGAAAAAGATAAATCATATTACAAAAAATCTGTTGTTCCACCGCGTTTTAATAATAACAAAAAACGAAACAATTGGTCGGGTGGTTTTCAGGGTGGTAAGAATTATCAGAGAGGAAATGTTCAAAACAAAAGGTTTGTTGAGAAGAAAAAGTTTGTGAACAGTTCGAGTTCACTTGCTGATGAAGAGAAAGAGATTTTTTCAAAATCAAATGAAGAGTTCTTTGAGAAGAGAGCTTCACAAGCTCAGTCTGAAGGCTCGAGTCGGGTAACTGATACTCGAACATGCTTTAGATGTAATCAAGTTGGGCACATTGCACGAAAGTGTACCAACGTGAAGCCTAAGACTGAAACTGTGAAGATTCAACAGAAGAAAGTTGAGGTGAAGGGTAAAGCACTAATGGTTGTTGAGAAAAAGAGTGTGAAAAATGACAACACCAAAGTGAAAAATGAATCCGTAAAGAAAGTGGTAACTAAAAATGACAAATTTTACAAACGGGTTGCATTATCTCAACAAGTTTGGAAACCGAAAACTGAGAAAAAGATTTCACCTTCTAAGGATTCAATTCCAATTGATTATGATGCAAATTTTCCACCTCTAAAGGCTGAAAACTTTAAAATTCAAGTTGCGAGAGTTAAAACTGTCAAGGTTACACCCAAGGCTGATGAGGCTTGGGTGGACACCATGTGTGACTAAGCAGTTTGAATTGCCGGAGCTTCCTTGATCGCGAAGCATGAATCGGCATCCTTATTGAAGTTTTGAATCATGTTGTTATATGTGCAGGATCTTCGAGATTAGTTTCACGCTGGATTATGGACAGTGGAGCGTCTCGACATATGACAGGGAAGACTGCATTGTTATATGATGTAAAGAATATCAATGGAGGATATGTTGGTTTTGCGGGAAATCAAGGAGGAAGGATTATTGGTGAAGGAATGTTATCCAACGGGATTGTGACGTTTGAGAGAGTAAACTACATTGCTGAGCTGGAGAACAATCTGTTGAGTATCTCGCAGATTTGTGACAAGATGTATACCACTCACTTCACTGATAAAGAATGTTTGATCTTGAAACCAGGATTTGTTATCCCTGAGGAATGGATTATCATGAGGGCACCGAGAGTTAATTTATCTGTACGTGTTGGATATGAGCGTAGCTACTACAACCACGGGTCAGGCACATTGTTTCGTGTCCAGAGCAACTGAAAAAGAATCGAGATTGTGGCACCGGAAGATGGGACATATACATCTTAGAAAAATGAATCACTTGGTGCACAATGATTTGGTTACAGGAGTTCATGTCAAAGGTTGTCATCTGGAATGGGAGTGCATTAGTTGTGTTAAAGGCAAGCAGAAGAAAAAGTCACACCCTACAAAGCAAGTCAATTCAGTCTCAAGACCTCTGGAGAGACATCACATGGATTTGTTTGGTCCGGTGAATGTCAAGAGTATTACGGGAGATAAATATTGTCTTGTGGTTACTGATGATTATTCCAGATTTTCGTGGGTTTCTTTCTTGAAGACGAAAGACGAAACGTTTGACAGTTTAATGGCGTTGTTCAAGAAGATTGAGAATCTGTACCAAATGCGTATCAAAAGAATTCGAAATGATAACGGTACTGAATTCAAGAACAGCAAGATGGAAGAATTTTGTGATGAAAGAGGTATTTTGCATGAGTTTAGTGCTCCGTACACTCCGCAGCAGAATGGAGTCGCCGAACGTCAAAACCAGACACTAATCGAGACGGCTAGAACGATGCTCGCAGATTCAAAGTTACCGATTAATTTTTGGGCTGAAGCTGTTTCTGCTGCATGCTATACGCTCAACAGAGTTCTCACTGTCAAAAAGTTCAACAAAACATGCTTTGAGCTGATCAATAACCGCAAACCAAATTTGAAGTATCTAAAACCATTCAGGTCACCCTGTACAGTTATAGAGCCTTATGGAAAGTTTGGTCCGAAGTGCATTGAGTGTATATTTGTTGGATATTCAAGTCCTACGCGACGTGTCTTCGTTCCAAGTGAGAAGCGGATTATTGAAGCTACAAATGTTGAATGTCAAGGTTATACTATGCCGCCACAAAGTCCAGGAGATTCATGGCGAATCATTATGATAAGTTGTGGGAATCATTTGACATGATGGAAGAACAAGATGAAGAAGAAGATTGCTTTGATGAATTGGTTATTTTGCGCGAATACGAGTCACAGCAAAGGTTCCCAGTGTCACACCCTGGCTTTGCGGAAGCGTGGTTAATTTGGTGTGACTTCTTAATACCATAGCTTAATCATAACAAGCTATATGAATTAAAAATATGCAAGATCATCCATTAAAATAAAATCAAAACATTGTCTTAACGGGTTAACACCCAACAACCATAAACTTGTCTAAACATTACAAACCCAAACATAACATAAACATGATTCAAGGACTGTGACTTGTCCAGGAAAGAGTCACATTCCCCGAACCCTGGATGACCCTGGTGACTTATGCAGCGGAAAACATGCCATACCGTGCCAGATCTTTAATTCCCTGAAATACATGTAAGTTGAAAAATTCAACAATAATGTTGAGCGAGTTCATGCGAAGTGAGTAAATAAACCTTTGTATTTATCAAAAACCCTGGTATGTAGCAAATAAGGAAAAAGAGATCACCAATGGTTTGCAAGTCCATTGATATGTGTGAAGTGCAAGTAGGAAGACTCAAACCTAGCGGATTTTGCGTCGGGCACAAAGTCACCCCGAGGTCCGTTATACTGGACCTGGGATTGGGCTCGCTACACCCAGATAGATCTACCGCTTACGTCCCTCGGTCCTGCAATGAGGATTAATGGCCTCCAGTTCCCGCCTACCCACTCACATGATCTAAGTAGTAACCCTCCTTACGCTAACCATACCATGTAAAAAGTACTCATAATCATAGTAACATGTATTTCACCCCTGCAGTTTAGAAAACTGAAAAGAGTTAAGAGAAAAGGGGGACATGAACTCACAGTCAGTGCGTCGCTATACCAAGTACTCCGAATATCAGGCAGCTGTGCAACGACCTACATGTGCTAATTCTATTAGACGGATGGCCGTGCCTTAGCTTTATAGTTTAAGTTTTCGGGGATACAGTTAGACAACCGTTCCTTGTATATACTTGGTAATTAATTTCCTTCCCAAGGATGGGGGATTTAATACATGTGTATTTGTATCATCTCATTAAGTCCCACTTAATATATTTTTACCTCTCATTCCAAAATATAAATATTTTTCTCAAAAATATTATATTTTCTCTTCTCATATTACTTTCCAGAATAACACGTTGACAAAGTGCGCGTTTATGAATATTTCCGCATAAAGCGTAAGTTACGTTTTAGCGATTAAGCGGTAATAGTAATTACTGGTGTAACTTATACGTTCGCCGTGTAAGCGTTTGTATTAATTTGGGTTCGTCAACGTTTGTAAATATTATTTTTACTCTAAAAATAATATTTATATATTTTCACAAAATAATCATAAACAGTGTGGTGAAAAATATATTTACCGAATAAATATTTATCACGTTTAGTTTTTGTGAAAATCTCACCTCTGATTATTTAATAAATAAAGTCATGGCGAAATATATTTTGAAAACATATCAAAAATAGTTTAACACTTGTAAATAATTCTAAGTGTTAGATTTTAGAAAAATTTCGCCAGAGTTTCCCCTGTAACTGGAGGTGGCCACGCTTTCAAGCGTATTATTTTCTTTTACAAAATCACTTCAACACTTCTTTAAATCAACCAATCAATTTCCAACACATCAACTAGTTTTCAACACATCAAACTAGTTGATTAGTATGTAAATCGCATTATTACATGAACTTGTAGTTTTTCCGAAAACTATAGTGTAGATCTCCTTATATTTAGTGGATCTATGTATAAATTAGTTTAGTCTTGTTAAAACTCCGGTTTTAGAACAAATCATCCTTTACAACTTCCCGTCATCTTTCTCAAAGATCGATATTTTGTCGAATACTCATTATTTCACAAGTGTTTATACACTTGTGGTTTGTAAAATCACATTTGTTAGTTTGTCATCCAACTTTTATAAAACATGATTTTCTCGACACTTGGTTCTACGAATATACCACTTGTACATACGTAGATCCGCTAGTTTTAAACACCATTTTACTAGTAATAATACTTTTACACAAGTTCATGTTTCTCGTGTGGTGGAGTTTCACCTTTTAACCCTCGTACCGACAGAAACAAGCTTATGTCAAGATCTATGATCTTAACAAAGTCGGGTTAAACGATGATAAGAGCCACCACAACGTGGATCGGGCCTCAATAATCAACATATTCAAATACTATAACTTTTACACATGTTATGAGCTTTTAACCAACAAAATTCAAGTTTTAGTAGACTTTAGAGATTCAAAACGCATGATTCCGACTTTTAACCGTTAAAAATCATATTAACCACTTTAAATACGTTCGAGAGTGAGTTTTAAACATTATACCTCTAGCTCGGGGCTAGGGAAGAATCTAGTCGAAAATGCGGTGGATAAAAGCTAAGAAACGAGGTCCTTCCACTTCCGTTTGCTTCAAGCTTCCTAATACGTGACCCGAAAGCCTTGTAGATACTTGGAATGGATGAACAAGAATCGAAAATGATGGTGGTGACCCTAAGGGGGTTCGGCCGAGAATAGATGGGAGGGGAGGAGAGTGATGTTGGTGATTTGTAATGTGTGTAATCTCATGTATTAAGGAGTAGTATTTATAGACAAAACTTGTGCCATGATCCTTTGGTTTTTATATCATCTAGATATCCACATAAATCAATATAATAATCAACTTTGTACTCCCTTGGTTACACCTTGTTGGCCGATCCCATTGAGGGAGGGGGGGGTATCCGGTTGGTTTTCAATTGATTAGTTAGAGTTCAGTTACATCTAATAAGTTAACTTTAGGGGTTAACTCCGTTAGTTAAGTGTTGCGTTATATCAAGGGTGTTAGGGTAATCAGGGACCCTAACTGGCTCAGAAAAAGACCAATAATATTTCTGGCAATATTTTTATGTTCCGGGTATAGTCCGGTTGTTCGGTTGGATAGTAATCCGTTAAAGTGCTTAAGTAAGCTTTTAAGCGTCGTAACTAATATTTTTAGCGACACAATTTATTCTGCAAAGTGTCAGGAATATTTCCTCATGTTTTGGCACTTTATTAGTTAGCTAGAAGCTAGTATGCTGATAAAAGTGCTGTGTTTCGTGCTTAGAGTACGTTTTAGGCACATCCAATCATTATATCTTATTCCTAGAGACGCAGTTATACAACCCTTGTATCCCTACACACACTATGGGTGTAGTAAAATATTTCTGGCTCATATAGGCCTTTAGAGGCAGTGTCTGCCTGATGCTGGCTTTATCAGCATGTTCAATAGGTTATCCGTTCAAATGCTACTGTGCTTTTGTGCATCATGTTTGTCACTAGAGTTCAGTAAGTAAATAATGTAGTGACGGAAATCAAAGTATGATGCAGACATGTACAAGTATCAATAGTCAAGTAGCAGTTCATCAGAAATCTCAGTTAAGCACAGTAATTAAGCAACAATTAATAGTTAATTAAATCGTACGGATACCTGGTTTAGTGAGGGTTGTCACATTCTCCCCCCATTAGAAAAATTTCGTCCCGAAATTTTAAATTCTGCTTGTAGAAGCAGGGTTCTCAGGAAATAAGTGGGGGTATTTCTCTTTCATTTGGTCCTCACGCTCCCAGGTGAATTCAAGACCATGTCTAGCATTCCAACGAACTTTGACGAGCTTGACACTGCTCCGGCGGGTGTTGTTAACTTTCTAGTCCGTGACCTCAACAGGTTCTTCAACGAAATGGAGCGTGTCGTCAACATGAATTTCGTCGGTAGGAATGGCAACGGTATCTTGAGTTGGACTTCTCTTCAGATTGGATACATGAAATGTATCGTGAACATTATTTAGTTCGGCAGGTAGGTCCAACTTGTATGCTACTAACCCGATTCTTTCCAAGATCTTGAACGGTCCAATTTATCTCGGGTTCAATTTTCCACGTTTCCCAAAGCGTGCCACACCCTTCCAGGGTGATACCTTCAACAAAACCATCTCACCAACCTCAAACTCTAGAGGTTTTCTGCTTCGATCTGCGTAGGCTTTCTGCCTGTCACGAGTCGCGCTGATACGGTCTCGGATTTGCGCGATCTTATCTGTGGTTTCCTGTACCATTTCAGGACCAACCAACTGTCTATCACCAGCGTCAGACCAACAGAGCGGTGATCTGCACTTGCGCCCATATAAAGCTTCAAACGGCGCGGCACCAATACTGGTGTGGTAGCTGTTGTTGTATGAAAACTCCACCAGGGGTAAATGCTTATCCCAGCTACCGCCCAAATCCATCACACATGCTCTCAGCATGTCTTCTAACGTCTGAATCGTTCGCTCGCTTTGACCGTCGGTCTGTGGGTGAAAAGCTGTGCTCAGATTCAACTTTGAGCCAAAAGCTTCCTGGAAGGATTGCCATATCCTTGACACGAACCTTCCGTCTCTATCAGAGATAATCGAGAGAGGTACTCCATGGCGTGTAACAATCTCTCTCATGTAAATCTCAGCCAATTTACTCGTATGATCCTTCTCGCGGATAGGCAAGAAGTGTGCTGACTTCGTCAATCGATCCACTATCACCCAGATAGTGTCATGGCCTCTTGGCGTTCTTGGCAATTTTGTAACAAAATCCATGGAGATTTGTTCCCACTTCCACTTGGGAATCTCTGGTTGTTGCAGAAGTCCTGAAGGCTTCTGGTATTCCGCCTTAACCTTGGCGCATGTTAAACATTTGCTCACATAACAGCAACATCGCCTTTCATCCTAGGCCACCAATAATAATCTTTAAGATCCTGGTACATCTTATCCGCTCCAGGGTGGATAGAGTACCGCGATTTGTGAGCTTCATCGAAAATAACCTTCCTTAAACCACCAAACAAAGGAACCCAAATCCTTTTCGCAAAACACAATGTTCTTTCCCTGTTTGGTACCAATAACTTCTCCATCCCACGGAGATACTCTTCTTCAAGGTTTCTTTCCTTGAGAGCTTCTTGTTGCGCTGCACGAACGCGCGAGGAAAGATCGGTTTGGATAATCATTTCCAAGGCTCTAACCCTTATGGGCTTGATCCTCTCCTTACGACTTAGGGCATCGGCGACCACATTCGCCTTCCCTGGGTGATACTTAATTTCACAGTCGTAGTCGTTCAGCAACTCGACCCATCGTCTTTGCCTCATGTTCAACTCCTTCTGGTTGAATATATGCTGGAGGCTCTTGTGATCTGTGAAGATTGTACACTTCGTACCGTAAAGGTAGTGTCTCCAGATCTTTAAAGCGAAAATCACTGCGCCTAGCTCCAAATCATGCGTGGTATAATTCTTTTCGTGCACCTTCAGTTGGCGTGACGCGTAGGCAATAACCTTTTGGCGTTGCATCAACACACAACCCAATCCTTGACGCGAAGCGTCACAGTATACCACGAAATCGTCTGTACCTTCTGGTAGAGCTAAGATTGGCGCTTTACAAAGCTTATCCTTCAATATCTGAAACGCTTCATCCTGTTTGATTCCCCAATCAAACTTCTTATCCTTCTGCGTGAGGAGTGTCAATGGTTGAGCGATCTTTGAAAAGTTCTCGATGAACCTTCGATAATAACCAGCCAAACCCAAGAATTGCCGAATCTCGGTTGGCGTCTTTGGCGTTTCCCAATCCTTGATCGCCTCGATCTTGGTGGGATCCACGTGGATTCCATCTCCGTTCACCACGTGCCCAAGGAATTGCACTTCCCTTAGCCAAAACTCGCACTTAGAGAATTTGGCGTACAACTGTTCTTTCTTCAGCAGCTCCAGAATGGCTCTAAGATGCTGCTCGTGCTCAGCCTTCGTCTTTGCAAACTCGATTCATCAAATCCATGAATACGGCAGGTGCGTTTGTCAAACCAAACGGCATAACGAGAAACTCGTAGTGTCCATATCGAGTTCTGAAGGCTGTCTTCGGGTTACTCTCTTCCTGTATCCGTAGCTGATGGTATCCAGATCGAAGATCGATCTTTGAATAGAAGCTTGAACCTTGTAGTTGGTCAAACAGATCATCAATCCTTGGCAAAGGATACCTATTCTTGATCGTCAACTTGTTCAACTCTCTGTAGTCAATACACATACGGAAACTACCGTCCTTCTTCTTCACAAACAAAACTGGAGCTCCCCAAGGCGAGAAGCTTGGTCAGATAAATCCCTTGTCTAACAACTCTTGAAGTTGTGTCGACAGTTCCTGCATCTCAGACGGAGCAAGTCTGTAAGGTGCCTTAGCCACAGGCGCGGCGCCTGGAACTAAGTCAATGTGAAACTCCACTTGCCTCTGAGGTGGTAATCCAGGCAAGTCTTCTGGGAAGACTTCTGGGTATTCCCTCACGACAGGAATGTCTTCGATCTTTGGCTCAGCAGCCTTCTTATCCACAATGTGTGCCAGAAAGGCAACACATCCTTTCTGCAAACACTTCCTTGCTTTCAGGCAGCTAATCATCCTTAACGGCGTCTCACGCTTCTCCCCATGAACAACAATGGTCTCACCATCATCGGTCGGGATACGAATAATCTTCTCGTGACAAACTATCTCTGCCTTGTTGCTCGATAACCAATCCATTCCTACTACCACGTCGAAGCTTCCCAACTGGACTGGTAGTAGATCCAGAGCGAACTCACGCTCTCCTAATTCGATTTACGCAACCTCGAATCACCTCGTTGGCCTCTACTAACTTCCCATTCGCTAATTCGATCGAGTATGGAATATCTAATTTACTAGCGGCTAAACCAAGCATATTCTTAAATTCTAGCGATACGAAGCTATAATCGGCACCAGTATCAAACAAAACGGATGCATAGCGTTGGTTTACAGGGAACGTACCAGTGACAACATTGGGATCCTGGCGCGCTTCCCTTGCTTCTATGTTGAAAACCCTTCTGCGGGCTTGGTTCAATTCTGGGCAATTCCTCTTGTAATGCCCAATATCACCGCAATTGAAACATCCGGGCCTCTGCCCGTTCCCACCATTGTTCCCAGCTTGATTGTTTCCCTGATTACGGTTCATGGCGCCCGCTTGGTTAGCATGATTAGCACGGTTCCCAACACCTCCCTGGTTTCCTTGTGGGCCGTTTCCAGCACCACCACGGCTGTTCCTATTCCCAAATCCTCCTTGGCCTCCCCGGCCAGCATTAGCCCAACAAGAATCCTTTGAATGACCAGTCTTCCCACATGATTCACAAACTTTTGGCCCGCATCGGCCAGAGTGATGGCGTTGGCAAGAATTACACTTGGGATGAGCACCCATATATCCTTTACCTTTCTTCCTACTACCAGCTGAATCTTGAGCTGGCGCATTCGATTCCCCTTTCTTAACCACCATCCCGGTGCCCTGCTTGAAATTTGAAAACTTTCGTTTATTCCCACCTGACGACTCCACATGAGTCTCCTTTTTCTTGGGCTCCGTTTCATCAAACTTGTTCAACCGAATTGCCTCTTCGTTGAGAGCCACGCTCAAATCAATGGCTTCTGTGATAGTTGCAGGTTTGGAGGAAGTCACCATGCTGATTATTTGAGGAGCCAATCCCCAAATGAAGCGTTCAATCCTCTTGAACTCAGGCGTAACCATGTAGGGTACCACATGCGACAAGTCGTGGAACCTCTGAACATACTCAGCTATCTTAGGACCTTCCATTTTTAGATGCCAAAACTCGATCTCCAATCTCTGAATTTCAGCGCGAGAACAGTACTTCTTGCGCATGAGTTCTTTCAGCTCGGTCCACGTCAGTGCGTAAGCAGCAGCTTCGCCAAGTGTTTGGACTTGTAGATTCCACCATGATAGGGCTCCATCTAAAAATAGCCCTGAGATGTAAGTGACTTGTTGATCCAGCGCGCATTTGCTCATGCGAAGTACGGACTCGGTTTTCTCAGCCCAGCGTACGAAAGCAACAGCACCACCTGTGCCATCGAAGTTTACGGGCTTGCAGTCCAAGAACTGTTTGTAAGTGCACCCATGCGGTGGATTGTTGTTGTTGCCCGTGTTGCCGGAGTTGCTTCCACTCATTCCTCCTTGCGAGGCAGCATATTGAGCAATAGCAGCAGCAATGACTTGCTGTAGTTCGTCCTGAGTCGTAGGCATTGGCTGAGGTTGACGTCTTGGCGGCATCTTCTAAAGATGTGTACATCGGTCAGGCCATGATAAGCATACGTATATAGTAATAGTAATAGCACATAACATCTCATGTTATCAATATATCACACACAACATCCCATGTCGCAAATATCATACATACAACATCCCCTGTCCCAACATCCCATGTTGCAAATATCATACATACAACATCCCATGTTGCAAATATCATACATACAACATCCCATGTCCCAACATCCCATGTCGCAAATATCATACATACAACATCCCATGTCCCAACATCCCATGTCGAAAATATCATACATACAACATCCCATGTCCCAACATCCCATGTTGCAAATATCATACATACAACATCCCATGTCCCAACATCCCATGTCGCAAATATCATACATACAACATCCCATGTCCCAACATCCCATGTCACAAGAATATAAGTAAGCAATCAAGTGAATCAGATATGGTGAGAATACTGCGATTGCCATATATATCGAGACCACAATGTAGTAAGTGTATCAGTACATCACTGTGTCATACAATCATCAATCAATCAGGGGCTACATCACCCCTGTCCAAAAACTATATCATGTCAGTGTCAAATACATCAAGTACATCAAACAAGTATCAACAAAAGTTAGTATCATCAGCTGGTCCCCAAAATGCTGTGCAGTCACAATCGCGGTCGTCTCACCAACGTCTACCTATATAGCACTGATGAGCTCTAAGCGGATGGCGGGGGAGGAGGGGGAAAGTGAGGGTAAAGCAAGCGGCGTAACAGAAGCCAATCCTCCTCCATAGCCTGCTGAGTACGAATAACAGAAGCAACCTACTGCTCTAGGGTAAAGAGACGAGCAGCAAAATCTGGGGGTAAAGATCGACCTGGCTGAAGAGGGGAGTGTTTCTGACCATGGCATGAACATGGTGGCAGCTGAGCTCTCTCGAGCTCCTGGAGACGCTGCGTGTGCGACTCATGCTGATGAACGAAGGACATCAAAACGTCCTCTATAGTGTGTCCAACGTGAAACGAATGGTATGGATCAGTAGGTGGCATGGCTGATGGCGTCGGCCAAAGCAAGGGCTCACTGGTGGGGTCAAATGGTGCCACATGAAATGGTGAAGTAGAGGGTGGAACAGATGATATCTGAGGCATGAAAGGCATAGGCATCGGTACGTGACCAAAAGGGTGGGCTGAAGAACCCTCTCCAGGCCTCGCTGGAGGTGCAAACTGTGGAACCTGAAAAGTGAAATCAACAGATCGTGTAACAGGGATCTGAGGGGGCAAAGGTGGAACATCCTCGTCAGCAGGTATCCAACCGTGCTGAGCATCCTCATCGGGTGGATCTATATGCTCTGCAAATAGTGCGTGCTCTGGCTCGAGTGGGATGGGATCAAATGGAGGAGCAACGACAGGGTCAACTGGTGCAATAGGATGGTCGACCGGTATATCAGCAACTAAAGGTGGATCAACAACAGGATCGATAGCAACAACATGATCACCAACTAACAAAGGAACATCATCAACAGGAAGATCGCCAACAGGCGGGTCAGCTATAATGGGCTCAACAGGAACGCCAGCATGTACCAGGTCATGCTTATGCATAGGATCTAGAGCAGCTGCCTGCTCAGGAGCCAAGGCAGGCTCATGGTCATCAAAAGCCATATCAAAGTCGAACTCAGGATCAATAGGGTCAACTGGATCAACGGGGTCCTCCACGAGCTGGTCCATCGGGATAAACTCAATGTCGTGATCGGGGTCGAATCCCGGAGGGAAAATGGGATCCGAATCCTCTATGTCGTCATGCTCAAATGCAAAGCTCGGAATAGGTGCTGCTGAGGAAGCCTGGTCAGGATCCGAGTCGTGTGCGAAATGCTGTGTGCTCACCTCGTGAGAAGGTGCGGATGCCACAGACTCAAAGGAGTCTGGGACCGGTGAATGTGCGGGCGAGTCCTCAGCAGGGGCGTCAGCGATCATCAGAAGATCGCCAGCGGGAAGAAGAGCTGCATCCGGAATCTCATCCTCAAAAGGCTCGTCCTCAAACAAATCGATATCGCCGTCAGCCTCGGCGTCGAGTAGCAAGTCATATGCGGGATAGACAGCTAAAGGAATAGGAGCTGGTATCACAACTAAGGGTAAGTACTCAGCAGGAGGGTCATCAATAGGCTCATCAGCGCCGTCGGGCAGAGCGAAGGGCTGGAAGTCATCGTCATCAGTGCTCGTGTAATCGGAGGTATGCACCTCGTGCTCTGAGGATATAATGTCGTCAGATACTATGGGTAAAGGTCCGGTGGTATCCGAATCACCCGTGCCTGGTGAATCCATGTGTCTGTAACAAACACAAATATGCACAAATAATCAGTAAATCAGGTAATCACATAAGCTACCAAATAATAATCACATAATCCTCCTAGTCCCACTAGCCTCCCAGCCTCCCAGACTGTCCTTCCTAGTCCCACTAGCCAACTTTCCCAGCCTCCCAGACTGACTCCCTAGTCCCACTAGCAAATTCTCCCAGCCTCCCAGACTGACTCCCTAGTCCCACTAGTAAATTCTCCCAGCCTCCCAGACTGACTCCCTAGTCCCACTAGCAAATTCTCCCAGCCTCCCAGACTGACTTCCTAGTCCCACTAGACAACTACCTCGATCCATTCGATCGAGCCTCGGCCTCCCAGACCGAGCCTCAGCCTCCCAGACTGAGCCTAAAAATAATAAATAAAATATGCTCAACATTTGTTTATAAAAAGGTTTTGGATCTGGACTTAAGTGGTATGTAGTAAAAATGTTTTCGTGAGAGCCCTAGTGATCATAGTCTAGACTCAAGAGGGAATCCTAGGTCGCTATGATCAGAGCTCTGATACCAAGCTGTCACACCCTGGCTTTGCGGAAGCGTGGTTAATTTGGTGTGACTTCTTAATACCATAGCTTAATCATAACAAGCTATATGAATTAAAAATATGCAAGATCATCCATTAAAATAAAATCAAAACATTGTCTTAACGGGTTAACACCCAACAACCATAAACTTGTCTAAACATTACAAACCCAAACATAACATAAACATGATTCAAGGACTGTGACTTGTCCAGGAAAGAGTCACATTCCCCGAACCCTGGATGACCCTGGTGACTTATGCAGCGGAAAACATGCCATACCGTGCCAGATCTTTAATTCCCTGAAATACATGTAAGTTGAAAAATTCAACAATAATGTTGAGCAAGTTCATGCGAAGTGAGTAAATAAACCTTTGTATTTATCAAAAACCCTGGTATGTAGCAAATAAGGAAAAAGAGATCACCAATGGTTTGCAAGTCCATTGATATGTGTGAAGTGCAAGTAGGAAGACTCAAACCTAGTGGATTTTGCGTCGGGCACAAAGTCACCCCGAGGTCCGTTATACTGGACCTGGGATTGGGCTCGCTACACCCAGATAGATCTACCGCTTACGTCCCTCGGTCCTACAATGAGGATTAATGGCCTCCAGTTCCCGCCTACCCACTCACATGATCTAAGTAGTAACCCTCCTTACGCTAACCATACCATGTAAAAAGTACTCATAATCATAGTAACATGTATTTCACCCCCGCAGTTTAGAAAACTGAAAAGAGTTAAGAGAAAAGGGGGACATGAACTCACAGTCAGTGCGTCGCTATACCAAGTACTCCGAATATCAGGCAGCTGTGCAACGACCTACATGTGCTAATTCTATTAGACGGATGGCCGTGCCTTAGCTTTATAGTTTAAGTTTTCGGGGATACAGTTAGACAACCGTTCCTTGTATATACTTGGTAATTAATTTCCTTCCCAAGGATGGGGGATTTAATACATGTGTATTTGTATCATCTCATTAAGTCCCACTTAATATATTTTTACCTCTCATTCCAAAATATAAATATTTTCCTCAAAAATATTATATTTTCTCTTCTCATATTACTTTCCAAAATAACACGTTGACAAAGTGCGCGTTTATGAATATTTCCGCATAAAGCGTAAGTTACGTTTTAACGATTAAGCGGTAATAGTAATTACTGGTGTAACTTATACGTTCGTCGTGTAAGCGTTTGTATTAATTTGGGTTCGTCAACGTTTGTAAATATTATTTTTACTCTAAAAATAATATTTATATATTTTCACAAAATAATCATAAACAGTGTGGTGAAAAATATATTTACCGAATAAATATTTATCACGTTTAGTTTTTGTGAAAATCCCACCTCCGATTATTTAATAAATAAAGTCATGGCGAAATATATTTTGAAAACATATCAAAAATAGTTTAACACTTGTAAATAATTCTAAGTGTTAGATTTTAGAAAAATTTCGCCAGAGTTTCCCCTGTAACTGGAGGTGGCCACGCTTTCAAGCGTACCATTTTCTTTTACAAAATCACTTCAACACTTCTTTAAATCAACCAATCAATTTCCAACACATCAACTAGTTTTCAACACATCAAACTAGTTGATTAGTACGTAAATCGCATTATTACATGAACTTGTAGTTTTTCCGAAAACTATAGTGTAGATCTCCTTATATTTAGTGGATCTATGTATAAATTAGTTTAATCTTGTAAAAACTCCGTTTTTAGAACAAATCATCCTTTACAACTTCCCGTCATCTTTCTCAAAGATTGATATTTTGTCGAATACTCATTATTTCACAAGTGTTTATACACTTGTGGTTTGTAAAATCACATTTGTTAGTTTGTCATCCAACTTTTATAAAACATGATTTTCTCGACACTTGGTTCTACGAATATACCACTTGTATATACGTAGATCCGCTAGTTTTAAACACCATTTTACTAGTAATAATACTTTTACACAAGTTCATGTTTCTCGTGTGGTGGAGTTTCACCTTTTAACCCTCGTACTGACAGAAACAAGCTTATTTCAAGATCTATGATCTTAACAAAGTCGGGTTAAACGATGATAAGAGCCACCACAACGTGGATCGGGCCTCAATAATCAACATATTCAAATACTATAACTTTTACACATGTTATGAGCTTTTAACCAACAAAATTTCAAGTTTTAGTAGACTTTAGAGATTCAAAACGCATGATTCCGACTTTTAACCGTTAAAAATCATATTAACCACTTTAAATACGTTCGAGAGTGAGTTTTAAACATTATACCTCTATCTCGGGGCTAGGGAAGAATCTAGTCGAAAATGCGGTGGATAAAAGCTAAGAAACGAGGTCCTTCCACTTCCGTTTGCTTCAAGCTTCCTAATACGTGACCCGAAAGCCTTGTAGATACTTGGAATTGATGAACAAGAATCGAAAATGATGGTGGTGACCCTAAGGGGGTTCGGCCGAGAATAGATGGGAGGGGAGGAGAGTGATGTTGGTGATTTGTAATGTGTGTAATCTCATGTATTAAGGAGTAGTATTTATAGACAAAACTTGTGCCATGATCCTTTGGTTTTTATATCATCTAGATATCCACATAAATCAATATAATAATCAACTTTGTACTCCCTTGGTTACACCTTGTTGGCCGATCCCATTGAGGGGGGGGGGGGGTATCCGGTTGGTTTTCAATTGATTAGTTAGAGTTCAGTTACATCTAATAAGTTAACTTTAGGGGTTAACTCCGTTAGTTAAGTGTTGCGTTATATCACGGGTGTTAGGGTAATCAGGGACCCTAACTGGCTCAGAAAAAGACCAATAATATTTCTGGCAATATTTTTATGTTCCGGGTATAGTCCGGTTGTTCGGTTGGATAGTAATCCGTTAAAGTGTTTAAGTAAGCTTTTAAGCGTCGTAACTAATATTTTTAGCGACACAATTTATTCTGCAAAGTGTCAGGAATATTTCCTCATGTTTTGGCACTTTATTAGTTAGCTAGAAGCTAGTATGCTGATAAAAGTGCTGTGTTTCGTGCTTAGAGTACGTTTTAGGCACATCCAATCATTATATCTTATTCCTAGAGACGCAGTTATACAACCCTTGTATCCCTACACACACTATGGGTGTAGTAAAATATTTCTGGCTCATATAGGCCTTTAGAGGCAGTGTCTGCCTGATGCTGGCTTTATCAGCATGTTCAATAGGTTATCCGTTCAAATGCTACTGTGCTTTTGTGCATCATGTTTGTCACTAGAGTTCAGTAAGTAAATAATGTAGTGACGGAAATCAAAGTATGATGCAGACATGTACAAGTATCAACAGTCAAGTAGCAGTTCATCAGAAATCTCAGTTAAGCACAGTAATTAAGCAACAATTAATAGTTAATTAAATCGTACGGATACCTGGTTTAGTGAGGGTTGTCACACCCAGCTGAATATTCAAGGCAACCACGGGAAACTTCAAATGATGATGAAGCAGGTCCGAGTAATGCTGGTGAACACGATGATGTCCAACAGAATGAAGTTGCTCAAGATAATCAGACGGTTCAGAATGATAATCAAGAATCTGAGAACATGCCAGTTTTTTATCATGGGGATTCCGGTTCTGAGGGGGAGCAGATTCAGTTCTCGAGTCAAACAAACCAAATTGGTGAACAAAGTGCAGTTCAACTTGTTACTAATCTGGAAGCTGATGTGGATGTTCCAAGCGAAGCAATGCCACGAACTCTTTCATATCATCCAGAGGAGTTGATCATAGGAGAATTGCATTCAGGCATTCGCACGAGACGTCAAATCGACCAGGGCTTAACATGTTTTTATTCTACAGTAGCACCTTTACAAACTGAATTTTCACTAAGTTGTTTTATCTCGCAGATCGAACCGAGAACGTATAAAGAGGCGCTTACTGAAGACTCTTGGGTCATTGCGATGCAAGAAGAGTTAAGTCAGTTTGAAAAGTTGGGTGTGTGGAAGCTAGTGGATTTGCCGGAAGGTCAACGGAAAATCAATACGAAATGGGTTTTTAAGTGTAAGAGAGACGACAGAGGAGTTGTTGTAAGGAACAAAGCTCGACTTGTTTTTCAGGGCTTTAGTCAACAGGAGGGGATTGATTTTACTGAAGTCTATGCTCCTGTGGCACGACTAGAGGCAATCAGAATTTTCCTTGCATTTGCATCTTGGAAGAACTTCAAAGTATATCAGTTAGATGTAAAATCGGCGTTTCTTTATGGGAAGGTTAAAGAGGAGGTTTATGTCGGTCAGCCGCCGGGATTTAGTGATCCAATCCACAAAAACAAGGTCTACTTATTGGACAAAGCACTGTATGGCTTACACCAGACCCCGAGAGCTTGGTACGAGACTCTGTCTCAACACCTACTAGCCAGCCGCTTCGTACGTGGAAAAGTGGATGCCACTCTCTTCACTAAAGAGGTCGATGGTCATCTTTTGATAGTTCAGATTTATGTGGACGATATAGTCTTTGGGTCGACGAATGAGAATCTGTGCAAAGATTTCGAACAGGTGATGAAGCAAAAATTCGAAATGTCATCAATGGGGGAGATGAAATTCTTTCTGGGACTACAAGTTGAACAACTACCTGAAGGAATTTTCATTCATCAGATGAAATACGTGCATGATATTCTAGAGAAATTTGGAATGTCAAGTTCTACTCCAGCTGCTACCCCACTTGCAACAAGTCATGGGATTCACCCAGATCTCACCGGAGACAGGGCTGATGAAACGTTCTACCGTTCCATGATAGGTTCTTTGATGTACCTAACTGCTTCACGTCCTGATATCATGTACCCAACGTACCTCGCAGCAAGATATCAATCTAACCCGAGAGCTTCGCACATGATTATTGTGAAGAGGATATTACGCTACCTGAAGGGAACTCCTACATTGGGGTTGTGGTATCCTAGAAAAGGAGACTTTACGCTCGAAGGGTATTCCGATTCGGATTTTGGATGTTGCAAAGTTAATACAAAATCAACGACTGCAGGATGCCAGTTCTTTGGACCTAGATTGGTTACCTGGCAGTGTAAGAAACAAACGTCTGTGGCGTTATCTACATGTGAAGCGGAGTACGTTTCTGCTAGCAGTTGCTGCTCTCAAATCCTGTGGATACAGCAACAGATGCGCGCCTACGGTTTGCAGTTTCTAAACACACCTCTTTCTGTTGATAATGAGGCCGCAATAAATATAACAAAGAATCCAGTACATCACGCTAAAACTAAACATATAGAAATTCGTCATCACTTAATTCGCAATTGCTTCGAGAAAAAGTTGATACGAATTGAGAAAATCCACACTGACGAACAGAAAGCTGATTTACATACCAAAGCTTTTGATAAAAATCGGTTTAAATATTTGTTAAAACAGAATGGTATGAAGCTTCTTTCGGTGTCGGATGGCATAATTGGCGTTGATGAGAGTACTGTTTTGGTATTTAGGGGGAGTAGATGTATATAGTATATTTTTCAGAAAATACAAAAACAGTAAAAATGCAAAAATACAAAAACATGATAAAATTTCAAAATCATAGTATATTTTTCAGAAAATACAAAAACAATAAAAAAAATGCAAAAATACAAAAACATGATAAAATTTCAAAATCCAATAACATTAGAAAACTGAAAAAAGCTTGTGTAAAAAGGGAAAATGATAGTACATCGGCTAGACAATTACAGTATGCTAAAGAATTGTAAAGTTTAAATGAGTTAAACAGTCTCACTAATGATGTGTCGATAGGTTTTCGCACATTTAGTAGATTTATTCGGGATATAAACCTAAAATTTCAAACTTACGTAATTCGTGGGGAACACTACTTGGATATATTGGTAACCCCTGAAATCTCGTTTGAAAGGTCCCATATTCAGAGATACTAGGTCTTTATACTCAGTGATATCTGGGGTATTATTCCGGGACTTCTGCTGAATGGAAGTTCTGACCTAGTCCCCGAATAATACTTTCTCGCATTGCTTGAAATATAGCAACCACCCTCAGCATAAAAACGATGAAACATTGCAAAATGCTAATCGTGTGCTGTTGTAACTAAAAGATCCTCTAAAGGGGACACACCGAAAAGTCGAAGCTGTCATCTTTCTGCGTATACGGAAGTATCGACCTGAGCTCTCACGGCCCTCGCATTTAACCCCTGACAGATATCATCTGTGGTATACTCACCTATAAGACTGAATATCTGGGATTCTGGATACGGGAGTATATTCAAGAGGTGGGACACGTGAATGAGCTAAGTTCATAAGACACCTAAGTCGTATCCTGAGTAGATTGAAATCTGTGTGAGAATTTAAGATGGATCAGTATATCGACAATCGAGGTGAATTGTTTAAGTCTGAGTATGAAATGAAGCTTAACGGTACTTGTGATTTGTCTGAAAAGCTGATATGATTCCCTAACACGCTCACCAAAAATAAGTTTGTAAATAGTTTAATTTCTTTAATTTCTGCAATTTAAGTTTCTGTATTTCATTCTTAGTTTAGAACACTTTATTAAAATCCAAAAAGATTTTATTTCTGCTTTATTTTTGACAAACCAAAGTGGAGAGTTAATCGTTGAATTCTCGAAGATTGAAGCAGATGCAGGAAAAGTTCTGAGCTGAAGAATGAGGAGAGCTTACTTTGTCAGTGTTTGAGTGATTTACAAGTTAAAACAAGTTCATTAATTTGATGCTTGTTACATTTTTCAGAAAATGTTTGAAAATGTTTTTACAAAATCAGTCTGTATCGTCAAAAGATCAACCAAGGTCATTAAATTGGACTTGGTAGATTAATTAAGTAATCAGGGTCATTAACTTGGACCTGAATACTTGAGTGGATTTCTAAAGCTGATTGAGTTTGTGATTTATTGTTGAAAAGATAGAATTGTAATGTTTGATGGTTGAGTAACAGGTTTTTTTGGACTTCATCATTCCCACGAAAGCTAATTGTCAAAGCTTGAACCAGATCAAGACCTCAGAATCTAGCATATTGAGAGGGGAAGTCTGTGAAAGGGGGAGTCTGGATCAACAAGTCAAAGGGGAGTCTGAAGATGGAGCAAGGAAATGTTCCTGAACCTATGAAGATAAAGTTTTTACGATGTGAAGATAGAGTTGGATAAAAGACCAAGACTGAAGACTCGGAGCCGAAGACTTCGTCAACATCCAAGGGGGAGTCTGTTGATGCACGGAATGTCTGTTGACTACGTTTGTATCAAGTCTTAGGTCAAGATAGGTTAGATGGGAGCTTGAAAATCAAAATAGGGTTTAACTTGTTAATTTCGCTCATGTGTACATAGTTAGAGGTGATTTCTCTTATTAGGTCATAGGGATTTCGCTCATTAGGTTACATGGGGGTTTAGCTTATTTGTCACATGGGATTTCGCTTATATGGCAGCCATATGAGCGAAATCAAGCAAAGTATAAATACCTCCATGTGTGATCTCATTTGTAACTTAGAGCGAAATCAGGTCATGCTTGTGGTAACGAAACTCTGTCAAAATTCATTCAGAAAGCATCAATAGAGAAGGAATTAAAGAGGAAAAGTTGTTACTTTGTGTACATTGATTCCGCCTTTATACGCAAAGATGAACTACCTTAACTGACTTTCTAGGGTCATAGAACGGTCCAACAAATTGTTTTTGATAAAACACCATCTGATACTGATTCTTCAGATGATAGTTCTGACAAATCTGTAGCATTTGATCAGTCGCCAACAGATGACAGCAGTCATGATGAGGAAGAACGACATATTATTATTGCAAAATCTCATCTGTCTCCTGAAAGTTTTCATTTTTATTTTGCAGATCGCCTGGAAAAGCTAAAAAAAACGAGCTGCAAAAGAACAACAAGAAATGAAGGCTGAATGTGTTGCTGAGGAGATTGTTGAAGCTGATCAAGTGAAAGAAGAAGAAAAGGTGACTGAAGCTGAAAAGGTTGTTGAAGTTGAGAAAATTATAGAAGTTGAAAAGATAGTAGAAGTCATCAAGCCATGTTCAAAGTGTCTTGAGCCTTGCAAAGAATGTGCAGCCAAAGACGAAAAACTGGCTAAGTATGAAAAGAAGAAAGAACAGTTGTTGTTCAATCTCAACTATGTGAAAGAATCTTATGATGTCTTGAACAAAATAGTAACTGGTCTTCAAAAGACAAATTCTGAGAGAGAACAAGCATTAACAATGATGAATGTTGTTATGATGACAAAACAGAAAGCTATTAACTTCTAGATCGAAGAAAGTGCAAAGTGGAAGCAAGAGTTGGAGACCGAAAAAATTGAAAATGAGAGAATCAGACGCTTGTTACAAAGCTATTCTAGTTCTGATTATCTTATTGATCGAATTTATCCAACTATTGCAGGTTTTGAAGCTTTTCAAGATGACAACCTAAAGAAGAAGGATACTGGTAAGAAACCAACTGTTAGTATAAAGAAGAAGTGTCCGCCTCCGATCTGGGAAGGGTATTCTCCCAGGAAACCAAACGAGGAGAAACTCGAAAAAGCAGTCAATATAAAGCTAAAACCGACACAACTGATGAATTACCAGAAAATATTGACGTCATTTTCACATCGTCTGACACTGATCATGAGTCTGAGTTAATTAAAAAGGTGGTCGATCATGTGTTGGATACTGATGAAGAGTTCGAGTCAAAGTCTGAGTCTGGAGGGTCAAATTCGTTATTCAACAGTCCAAAATCATCGGTTAAACGGGTGTATAGCAAAGAGTTTCTGTTAGAAAAATCAAACTTGAATGATGAAACATTCAAAGTAGCATATACTTTGAATGATTCTGACAAGCTATATTCAGACAAAGAGTTTCCAATAAGAAGTGTCAGGTTTAACATGATCAAAAAGGTTTTCAAAATGACAGAAATTAATATTTCTGAAATAAAAGATTTAAATCTTACTAGAAAACCTAAAAAATACACTTCAAGAGTTCAACAACGTTTAAACAAGAAAAAGGGTTACAATTCTGGTTCTAGTTTTCAAAAGAAACCAAACCATAATGGTAGCTACAAAAGAAAGGTTTATGTTTTATTCCATCAGAAAATTATGAATATGAGAAAAAATCTAAAACAAAAACATATTTTGTTTCAGGTGGAAGTGCTGAGAAAGAACAGAAGAAACCATTCTGGAGACAATCAAACCAGGAGTTTCTTGCTGAAAAGAAAAGTAAAGGCACTGGAGTTTTTCATCCAAGAGAGACTCGAACCTGTT
The DNA here is from genome assembly GCF_002127325.2 of Helianthus annuus. Classification (NCBI taxonomy): domain Eukaryota; kingdom Viridiplantae; phylum Streptophyta; class Magnoliopsida; order Asterales; family Asteraceae; genus Helianthus; species Helianthus annuus. The sequence continues at coordinate 77,505,071 of NC_035436.2, read as the reverse complement.
TCAAATGCAATGAAGCTGGTCACATTGCATGGAATTGTCTGAAAAATGCCAAGACAAAACAGGGAGTTTTTGAAAAACTAAAAGAGAAAGTTGTTGATGTTGAACCACAGACTAAAAAATTCAAAATTTTTGAAAATTCAACTTATGAGTTTGGTGAATGTTCCAAAAAAGAATTTTTACAAAAGAAAAGCAAAGAACAACCAAGTGTGGGTTGTCAAGAAGGTTGATGAGAAAGTCGGCGATGATTCTGGTTCCACAAAGCCAGAGGAGCCACAAGGTGAGATAAAAGAGGTAAATTCTGTGTTTTCAGTGAGTGATGATGAATTTCCATCACTGAAGTTTGAAGAGATTAAACAGAAAGTTGGTAAGGTTGAGATCTTGGATCAGTTTTATTCTGAGAAAAATGAGTTTGATGTCGAGAAAACATTCAATGGGAATGTTAAGAAAATTTTTGGAAAAATGCTTGATGGTAAAGTTAAAGGGGTTAAAGATTTTTACGCAACAAAGAAAGCAACTTTTAACCCAACTGAACAAGAGCTTAAAGAGCTAAAAACACCCAAGGTTGGTCAAACTTGGGTGGAAATTCTTTTCCCTTGAACATCTGACTACGCCGGAGATCCCAAGTTTGTAATCGTGGATCAGGAATCGGCATTATTCTAGTTTTTGAATAGATTGTGTGAAAGATTTTGAATGAGTTTTAATTTTATAGGTTAAAGGACTACGCCGGAGCTTCCAGGTTGGTAAGTGTGAAGCAGGAATCGGCATCTTGTTTGCTAAATGATCTAGCGTAGATGTTTTATTCCTACACTGGACAAAGGTGATTGTTTGTACAATTGATACAGAGGGTGCATACTTACATATGGTAAATCAGGGACATTAATTTGTACTTGATCTACTACAAGTTATTGATGAACAATATGATGAACCATACCCCTAACGTACAAGTGAATCTTCAAGTGGTTATAACAGAGTTATTTTCTGGAAAATCATTTTGATTAAAACAAACTTAAGTGTTTTGAAATCTAAATGAGGAAATAGTTTGTTGAAAGGGGGAGTTCTGATTGTTTATGCCAAGTGAATGGCGATCTGATGCGATTCGATATCGGTTGTCACTTTATTTGTACAGTTTGTTTTGAGTTTTCTGTAATTGGGTCAAGAGCTTAGATAGTTTTCAAATTTTCTTTTAAATGTGTTTGCATTTTAGGGGGAGTAGAAAATTTCAGAAAATCCAAAAACATTAGAATATTTGAAAAAGACAAAAACATTATAAAATGTAAAAAGAGTTTTGTTGTATAAAAGAGAAAATGATAGTACATCGGTGGACTGTCACAACATGCTAAAGAATTGGAATGTAAAAATGTGATAAACAATCTCACTGTGGATATGCCAGTAGGTTTTTGCACATTTAGTAGATTGTGACGAGATATAAACTTAAAAATTCAAACTTGCTTTTTCTGTGGGTAACAACTTCTTGGATATATAGGTAACCCCTGAAATCTTGTTTGAAAGGTCCCTCTTTCTGAGATACTAGGTCTTTATACTTAGTGATATCTGGGGTATTATCCCGGGACTTCTACTGTATGGAAATACTGACCTAGTCCCCGTATAATACTTTCCGCAAATGCTTGAAAAAGCGCAGCCCTCAGCAAATTGATGAAACAATAAAATTGGTAGTCATTGCTGTTGAAACAAAAGATCCTCTAAAGGGGGCACACCAAAAAAAATCGAAGCTGTCATCTCTCTGCGTATACGGAAGTATCGACCTGAGCTCTCACAGCCCTCGCACCTAACCCCTTACAGATATCATCTAGGTATACTCACCTGTAAGACTGAATATTGGGATCTGGATACGGGAGTATATTCAAGTAGTGGGACACGCGAATAAGTTTAAGTTCTTAAGACATTAATCTCGTATCTCGAAACAATTTAACTTTGTGTAAAAATTTAAGTGGACAAATATACTGACAATCTAGGTGAATTGTTTAGAACTTAAAATGAAATCTAGCTTAACGGTGTTGGTGACTTGTCTCAAAACTGATATGATCCTCTTACACAAACTCGCAAAAAGATTGTCTATAAATATTTCTTTACTGCATTTCATTTCAAAATCCAAAAAGATTTTCGGTGTGTTTTAGCATAAATTTTTGAAAAATTCAAAAAGATTTTCGACAACTGGTATTGAAAATGTGACAACCCGCACTTTCAGGTAAACACCATTTTCTTACTCTGTGTAATCCCAGCTAAACTCAAAACACCCGACTTGCGTTATTTTCTTTCACGATTGGCGATCATGTTTGCTTCATATATATATATATATATATATATATATATATATATATATATATATATATATATACATAAATATTAATAATAATAACAACTATAATGAAAATGTATAACACTTGGACCAAGTTTAGAGTAATTTGAGTATTCTTAAAAGATGAGGGGTGCTAATGAAATTTGGAATTTGAACAATTATATTTAATTGAGTTATTTACCCAACCCATCGTTCCCTCCCCAGGAAAACCCTAGAAACAAAACGTAAAAGGCAGCCGAGCATTCTACACCGCCATCTTCCCCGGCGCTTGTCGACGACGTAACAACCACCCAAGGCCACCGCAAACGGTAAGCTTACTTCGTATCCTCTTATTGAAGTTTCGTTGTCTCGTTTTCGTCTCGGTTTCGTTTTCACTCCGACGTAACGCGTGGCAAGAGGAGTTTTGTTACATGAAGGGTTGTGTGTATGGTGTGCATTAGATATGAAATAACAGATTTATATGAACTAGTTATACGTAGCGAATCGGTTAATACAAGAAGCTTTGTGTGTGTGTACGATCATATATATATATGTATATAAATATATGCATAACAGATCCGGCAGTATGCATATAGGATCATGTCTATCAATATGTATGAATTGTGATATAGGAAACCGTGATATACATGCTTATGATGCTTGAATGAGACTATATGAGTTCATATGAGATCAAAATATGATTAGAGTTAAGTTTGTAAACTGGATTAAATATGGTCGATCATTGGTATGTTGTTAAACAACTAGTATGGATGATTAAAAAGGGATGAAGGGGTGATTAAATTCATGTATGGTTGAATAATTATGTATGAGTAAATGATGGAATGTTTGGTTGATAAACATGGCTTAACCGATTGAATAATTATGTATGATAATCACGGATGCAGTATTTAGTGGTTGAAACTTTTAAAATTTGTGGGTCATGAAAGGGTGGTTGTTAGATCGAGATAATGATGATGATGATTGTTTATATATCCCATGCATGATGGTAGTTTAGATTAATGGTAACAGTGTGATAGTATGAACCGGTGTTAACTGATGATGATTTAGAAATGGATTTATGATGTCTAACCAATGATGTTGGCTAGCCTAGCGATGTATAATTATAAGACTTGATTTAGTTTAATTTGATTGAATATTTATAACGATTTATGGGATTACAAAAAAGGGACAATTAATAATATGAATAAGGAGGTAAAGGGGGGTTAAAATCACACTGGAATCATACAAGTTCGAACGTATATTCTAAACTATGGGGTTTCAACTGTGCACGTTATACATTTTGATTAATTATTCATATCATAACTTGTTGGGCCGAGGATTATATAAAGTAGTGGGCCGGATGTTTTGACTGATTGCATACATGTTGATTTGGGCTTTACATGTAACTAGGATAATTATATTTCACTTGTGGCTGGGATGGGCCGCAGAGTGGACCCGGGAACAATTGTGACGTCCATTAAGAACTGTTGGGCCGTTTGGGCCAGACTTGTGCTAGGGCCGCTTATTTTCAGCTGGGCTGCACATCTTTTGTGGGCCGCAAATCAATTATATTAGGCATAAAACTAACTCGGATCATACTGAGCCCAAGTAGGATGGTAACTTGGTTAGTTTGCGTGTGTTGATGTAAAGGATAATGTGATATATGTGTATGTAAACAAGGTATACATGAACTAATTGTGCATGAGATGCGTGATTATGTGCGTCCGAAACTGATTATTACTGGTAATTACAGTAGGGGCTAATTGACCAACGTGGAATACGTGCCTTAATCTTACCGAGCAAACCAAAGGTGAGTTCACTGCACTTTTCTAAGCATGCGTCCCGGTGGTTTGGGACATCTGGTAAACGTTTCTAAAGGGAACACTGGGTAAACTGTTTATTTGGGATGTTGGTTATTGAACACAGTATAAATCATGTAAGACCCCATACATCTACCATGTTGCTGAAGAAGCAACGAGGTTATTAGTTGATAGCGCTATTAGGTTTGGCACCCTCACACCGGGCCGAAAGGACGGGCGTGAACTAATTACCTGGACTTCATGACCAATGCCTAGTTAGAGGCATTGGGGTTGGGCATTCACATCGTGTACATATAAGACCCCTTACATCTATTCAAGGTTGTTTGATACCTTGACCTCATGACCAATGCCTAAATGGAGGCATTGGGGTTGGGCATTCACATCTAGTCGCCACATACGGTAATCGAGTAATAACAACATCAAAACTAAATGTTGAACTGTTTTATACACATAACTGGTAACTAAACACGTTAACAAAACTTTGAACTCACCAGCGTTGTCTGACACGCTTGTCTGCATGCTTGCAGGTCTATAGGGTTGTAACATTGGAACTTGCTGTCTGGAAGGCTGGAGTGGTCATGGGTCGGGATACATGGAATCGCAACACAAGGCTAAAGGTTTTTACATGTGTTTTATAAAAACTTAACAAATGAATTATGCTTCCGCTGTACACTGTGAACTATTTGTAACGTTGTAACACTTAAGGTTAATCAATGAAAGTTTTATTCAAATATATCTATGAGTTCAATGTGATTGGTGGCTTGGATCCTGGCGCGTCACACTCCTCGCGGGGACATTCCCTAGGTGGTATTTTGGGGGTGTGACAGTTTGGTATCAGAGCCACTGGTTATAGTGAACTTGGTTTTAAAAAGTTTTTTTTTATATAAAACCAGACTATAACCGAACAGATCCGAAATCGACCATGACACTCAGCTCCAGACTGCAAGGTTCGTTTCTCGTTTACTATTACATAGTATATCTAGTGTTTGCTTATGAATAACATCACACGTGAATGTACACTTAGCACTGCAATATGAACTTCTATGTTACCAACCCATGTTACGTGTTTTAAGAGTGCAACTCTTCTTGATATTTCATGATCTATGTTGTGGCGTCATCTGTCCTATTGCTCGAATTCGGGGAACCTTTTAGCGCGAGTTAAGAGGCACTGAGATAAGCATGTAAATTGCTTTATTATTATGGGTGCACACATAATAATAATGTGGGGTGCATGTGAGTCCCAGTGAGGCTTAACGACTGTGAGAGGGGTTCCGCTTTGTTAATTGATGTTATGATTAGAACTCAACAGTCTATAGGAGTCATAGCAGTGATTGCCTCCTACTCGAACATGATCTTTTCACCCCTTTCTGAATCCTTACGAATCTCGATGCTATCGAGTATCACCTGATCACGCATCTGAACGCCTAGCGAACTGTGTAGAATGTTAGGTGCTAGTACGAACGACCCTGAGTTGGATGGCTCAACGTCAAATGATTGGACTATACTTTCCTCACTTATCTTTGTTTGCTGGAACTTAGAGTCTTGACGCCTTAGACCCCGAAGTGCGATCACTTCTGCAACACTCTCGCGACATACCGTGTATTACTCAGTCAACTTGCAAGAATGATGGACAAGAGGTAAACGTAGTACCTTACCGACTTCAGCATTTGAACGACCCTAGTTACCGGCAACGAACAACAGCGATTTGACTCCAATCGAATCCTTAACCCCAGCCAGCGACTCATGGGAGTCGACTCTTACGAACCAATGGGACAAAATCGATGACGATTGACTGTGGAGCGGACTGTGTACCCGCTCGCACCATGAGTAGTGCCTTAGGACGTGGCACGGAATGTGAAAAGATGGACCTTGTTGGTGAAAGGACGCAGGACACCGTTACAGGCAACAATATTAGAGGCAACAGTCGCGGCAATATCAAGGTACTCGTGATCGTAGCTTACAGTATGGAAACAAAGGTAACCTCAACAAGAATTAACTGTGTTAAGTCAAGGTGACGACAACCAAGGGAACGACGGCAGTACTGGAAATTCTCGTGACGAAAACAACACTGGAAATGAAGCTCGTGGAAGGACATTTAGTATTGGCAAAGGCTATACAAGGAGTAATAGCAACATGATAGCTTGGATTGGTAGCTATTCGCTTCGTCTCTGTTCTGTTTAACCCTGATGCTTCTTGAAACCGAACCTGTTGTGGAATCGGCTGATGCAAGTCAATTGAAGTCTTATATGTTCGCTGGGATGCAAACTCGACCTTGGGGGACAGGTGTTCAATATCGACCTTCCTTCTACTACCCCTGATGGTTACAATGCAGTAGTTAGTGTGGCTTGGTTATTCAGAAATCATGCAGACATACCTTGTGAGGAGAAAATTTTGTGTGGAGAATCGTTATTTGTTCTAAAGCAACAGAGTGGTGCAAAGGTTAGCGCCATACAAGCTATGAAGGCCCAGAAGTGTCTACGGAGGGATCACCCCGCTACGTTAGCAACCGTTACTGATGTTGAGGCTAAGGAAAAGAGGATCGAGGATCCACCAATTGTTCGTGATTCTTCTTAGTGTGCTACCCGAGGAGCTTTCAGATTTACTTCCACCACTGTTAGGCAGAATCTCAGTTTGATCTCACGACAGGGGCAACCCTGATTACTCGTGCTACATACCGTCTTGCACCAGGAGGGTTGCAAGGACTATCTATAGGAACTGTTGGACAGGAGTTTTATTAGACATAGTTTTTGTTTGCTTTGGGAAGCCCCAGCTATATTCGGGAAGATAAAGCCTTTTCGTATGGGTACTGATTATCCAGAACTCAGCAAGGTGACAATCAAGAACTGTTTGCCTCGACCATGTATTGATGGAAGACCAAGAGGAGAATGTTACTGAAACGGCATATCGAACGCAATACGGCCAATGCGACTTTGTACACCATGACCATTGAGTTAATCAACAAACCAGCAGCTTTATGGACCACATGAATCGACCGTATTTATGGATGACGTTCTGGATCATTTCCAAGAGGAAGGAACATCTGGGCGGCATTTGTATCTTGTTTTAGGGCTCTTGAAGGAGGAGCCACTCCGCGCGAAGTCATGTTACAGGTAACTTCTGGATTCGAGAGATACTTTTTTTCGTCATATGATCAACGAAGTGGGAATACACGTGGATCTCGCTAAAGACCTATTTCGTTAGATATTGTTCGGCACCAAAGATCCCTTCGAGGATGCAGCAATTTCTTGGTCACACTAGACTCTATCGCAGATTCACCACAGGATTTTCGTAGATCGCGCAGCTTAAATCTCTTTAGCACAGTAGGGTGCTGTGTTCGTGAAGGACAAAACAGGAGGACATCTTTTCAGCTTTCGAATCCCAACTCTGCAATGTTTACACACTGACGCAACACGAGAAAGTGATGACTTACGTAATGGACCTACAGGAAGAACTGCACGAGTCACGACCTGCGGTGGAAGCCGTAGACTTTGGGTTTAAATTGGAGGCATTACTTGGACGGTACCAAATGCACCACTTAGACCGATCACAAGAGCCTCCCGTGTACCCTTGTTTCAAGAAAGCTAAACATGTGATGGCATCGCTGGATGGGACTTTTGAATGAATACGACCGTGAAACCTGGACGTGCACGAGCCTTGCAGCTTGCTATTGACTCTAACATGCCTGATCAGACTCGCCTTGCTCGAACTGAAGAACTGAAGGTAGAGAGTTCTCAAGATTGACCCATGCGGGGCATGGGGAAGCAACCTTTGGCAAAGTCGAACGATATTTGCTACTTCATGGAACGAATATGGACCTCACTATACAGCAACCTTAGGGAGCTGGGGCAGGCGAAGCACACGGGCCTCGATATCATATTCATCCGAGTTTAGATAGGATGAATTAAAACCTGAAGACCATGTATGGATGACCGAGCCTGAAGGCCCACATAGCAATGCATGAGAACGATGTTTGACTTATGGGAAAGTAAAGGTGTGATATTGGCAACCAGAAACGCAAGAAATGGGAATGGACTGCATCGGATTTTATCACTAGTCTACTTACAACTTGAAACGGAAACATTATCACCTGGATGATCGTTGATGGGCACACGTTACCAGCACACTTTCTTGCAATCAAGAAAAACTGACGAGTCTTCACAGTTGTGAATGCTCCCCTGAGAGAGGCGGCTTTTAGGCACGAGGTGCCAACTTCTGTTACCTCTGAATTTGATCTATGCATGATTTATGTCAGGCATTACACAACACCTTTGGCTCACGTCAGGACCAGAGCATTGCTTATCGCCGTTGGGCAAACGATCAGAGAAAACGAACTCTCCTGGCACTCGAAGACATGCAGCGAGCATGTGTATGACTGGCGTTGGTGCAAATTGGGAGGACTCTTACCTACGATTGAGTACTACTGCGGCGGTTATCATTTTGGTGACCAGACAGCTCTGTTGAGGCATTACGTAGACAATAATGCCAACTTTCTTGTTAGACTGAGAGGGTTGACAACTTAATTACTGGTCCAGGACTAGTACTCGAAACTCTTGGGAAGGTTGTTTTGGATCAGGAGTCGAATGGCGGCAATGCGTGACCGACAGGAAAGCTCATAAACTTGGGAAACGCTGGAAGATCGCTGTAGGCGATCGTATTGTGTTGAAAGTCTCACCCTGGGAGGGTGTAGTACGCTTGGGAAGCGTGGCAAGCTTAATTTACATTACATTGAGTCACTCAAAATTCTGGAAAGAATCGGTCACGTGGCCTACAAACTCGAGTCACCCGACGAATTGGGTAACATGCACATTATCATTTATGTCTCAAATCTAAGGCAGTGTTTGATGAAACGTTTGTAATATCTTTGTTAGACAAGTTGAAGTTGTCGAGGAGCCAATCAAAGACATAGACAAGAAAGTAAGGTTCGTTAACATAGTCCAATTTCCAATCGTGAGGGTTCGTTGGAACATAAGACCTGGACCGGAGTTCACGTGGGATCGCTGTAATCGGAGGATGCTCTAGTATCTTCGGTGGTCCAAACGGTTGAGTCAACCTCTGATATCATTAGTGAATTTTGGGACGAAATTCCCTTTCAAGTTGGGGATGATGTGGTACCCGCGGAAAATCCACAGCTATCCTGATTTAGCACCTTGCTATTTTGGATTACTTATCAAATTTCGGGACGAAATTTCTTTCAAGTTGGGGATGATGTGACAACCCGCACTTTCAGGTAAACACCATTTTCTTACTCTGTGTAATCCCAGCTAAACTCAAAACACCCGACTTGCGTTATTTTCTTTCACGATTGGCGATCATGTTTGCTTCATATATATATATATATATATATATATACACATAAATATTAATAATAATAACAACTATAATGAAAATGTATAACACTTGGACCAAGTTTAGAGTAATTTGAGTATTCTTAAAAGATGAGGGGTGCTAATGAAATTTGGAATTTGAACAATTATATTTAATTGAGTTATTTACCCAACCCATCGTTCCCTCCCCACGAAAACCCTAGAAACAAAACGTAAAAGGCAGCCGAGCATTCTACACCGCCATCTTCCCCGGCGCTTGTCGACGACGGAACAACCACCCAAGGCCACCGCAAACGGTAAGCTTACTTCGTATCCTCTTATTGAAGTTTCGTTGTCTCGTTTTCGTCTCGGTTTCGTTTTCACTCCGACGTAACGCGTGGCAAGAGGAGTTTTGTTACATGAAGGGTTGTGTGTATGGTGTGCATTAGATATGAAATAACAGATTTATATGAACTAGTTATACGTAGCGAATCGGTTAATACAAGAAGCTGTGTGTGTGTACGATCATATATATATATGTATATAAATATATGCATAACAGATCCGGCAGTATGCATATAGGATCATGTCTATCAATATGTATGAATTGTGATATAGGAAACCGTGATATACATGCTTATGATGCTTGAATGAGACTATATGAGTTCATATGAGATCAAAATATGATTAGAGTTAAGTTTGTAAACTGGATTAAATATGGTCGATCATTGGTATGTTGTTAAACAACTAGTATGGATGATTAAAAAGGGATGAAGGGGTGATTAAATTCATGTATGGTTGAATAATTATGTATGAGTAAATGATGGAATGTTTGGTTGATAAACATGGCTTAACCGATTGAATAATTATGTATGATAAACACGGATGCAGTATTTAGTGGTTGAAACTTTTAAAATTTGTGGGTCATGAAAGGGTGGCTGTTTGATCGAGATGATGATGATGATTGTTTATATATCCCATGCATGATGGTAGTTTAGATTAATGGTAACAGTGTGATAGTATGAACCGGTGTTAACTGATGATGATTTAGAAATGGATTTATGATGTCTAACCAATGATGTTGGCTAGCCTAGCGATGTATAATTATAAGACTTGATTTAGTTTAATTTGATTGAATATTTATAACGATTTATGGGATTACAAAAAAGGGACAATTAATAATATGAATAAGGAGGTAAAGGGGGGTTAAAATCACATTGGAATCATACAAGTTCGACCGTATATTCTAAACTATGGGGTTTCAACTGTGCACGTTATACATTTTGATTAATTATTCATATCATAACTTGTTGGGCCGAGGATTATATAAAGTAGTGGGCCGGATGTTTTGACTGATTGCATACATGTTGATTTGGGCTTTACATGTAACTAGGATAATTATATTTCACTTGTGGCTGGATGGGCCGCAGAGTGGACCCGGGAACAATTGTGACGTCCATTAAGAACTGTTGGGCCGTTTGGGCCAGACTTGTGCTAGGGCCGCTTATTTTCAGCTGGGCTGCACATCTTTTGTGGGCCGCGAATCAATTATATTAGGCATAAAACTAACTCGGATCATACTGAGCCCAAGTAGGATGGTAACTTGGTTAGTTTGCGTGTGTTGATGTAAAGGATAATGTGATATATGTGTATGTAAACAAGGTATACATGAACTAATTGTGCATGAGATGCGTTATTATGTGCGTCCGAAACTGATTATTACTGGTAATTACAGTAGGGGCTAATTGACCAACGTGGAATACGTGCCTTAATCTTACCGAGCAAACCAAAGGTGAGTTCACTGCACTTTTCTAAGCATGCGTCCCGGTGGTTTGGGACATCTGGTAAACGTTTCTAAAGGGAACACTGGGTAAACTGTTTATTTGGGATGTTGGTTATTGAACACAGTATAAATCATGTAAGACCCCATACATCTACCGTGTTGCTGAAGAAGCAACGGGGTTATTAGTTGATAGCGCTATTAGGTTTGGCACCCTCACACCGGGCCGAAAGGACGGGCGTGAACTAATTACCTGGACTTCATGACCAATGCCTAGTTAGAGGCATTGGGGTTGGGCATTCACATCGTGTACATATAAGACCCCTTACATCTATTCAAGGTTGTTTGATACCTTGACCTCATGACCAATGCCTAAATGGAGGCATTGGGGTTGGGCATTCACATCTAGTCGCCACATACGGTAATCGAGTAATAACAACATCAAAACTAAATGTTGAACTGTTTTATACACATAACTGGTAACTAAACACGTTAACAAAACTTTGAACTCACCAGCGTTGTCTGACACACTTGTCTGCATGCTTGCAGGTCTATAGGGTTGTAACATTGGAACTTGCTGTCTGGAAGGCTGGAGTGGTCATGGGTCGGGATACATGGAATCGCAACACAAGGCTAAAGGTTTTTACATGTGTTTTATAAAAACTTAACAAATGAATTATGCTTCCGCTGTACACTGTGAACTATTTGTAACGTTGTAACACTTAAGGTTAATCAATGAAAGTTTTATTCAAATATATCTATGAGTTCAATGTGATTGGTGGCTTGGATCCTGGCGCGTCACACTCCTCGCGGGGACATTCCCTAGGTGGTATTTTGGGGGTGTGACAGAAAAGCTGATTTTCAAAATTTCGAGTGCTAAACATGATGAGCAAAATTTGAAGGGGGGGGTTGTTCTTAATTGATTGTATTTTAATCAAATCTTTAAATGGTTCATCAAAGAGAATGGTGTTTTTGAAGGAGAGTCTGAATTAGTGCATGTCTCTATGTTTGAAAAGTGTGATATTTACTTTGAGGTAGAGAATGTGCAGGTGTATGTTTAAGCCAAGTGATGATACTGAGCTGGAAGAGAGCCAGATGACGATCTTGAAACAATCTCCTGAAAAAGCCAGGACATTAGATCTTGTCAAGCTGTGTAAAAGTAAGCCAGGTTGATCGATCCTGGAGAAGCTTATGTTCTAAAGAGCCAGGTTACGATATCTGGGGACTCTAATTGAAGAAAGCCAAGCAACGATCATGAACCTGTGAAAGCCAGACAACGATCCTGAAGCTGATGATGTTGATGAACTTAAGGAATGCCAGCATATCGCAAGGGGCAGTCTGAAGACATGCGAGAGAAGAAAGAGAGAATGAAGCCCAGAGACTGATCAAGACTGAAGATGCTGATGTGCGTGAAGTGTGTTATATTTTTGATGAGTATTTAAGCCCCTTTTTACACTTTTAGCCAAGTTTTAAATTTATAAAACACGATATTCACTAACACTAAACACACATATGGGCAAGTGCACCCATCGTGGACGTAGTATAGTGTTGGTAAGATACCGAGGTCGTCCAAGGACACAAGAGCTTTTAATACCGGTTTATCCTCAACGTCTAATCAAATCAAAAAGTGAGAAAAATGTTTTAAACTAAGAAAAATAAAAACTAACTAAATGCTGAAAATAAAAATAAAATAAAAACAGATAGACAAGATGAATCACTTGGATCCGACACGTGTATTAGTATAACCTTTGATTATTTTCGCACTTTTGCACTTGTTTAAGAGATTATCTTAGTTATTGTAGTAGGCCCCTCTTTTGAAGGCGACGTTACCCTCAACCCAGTAGTTTGAGTCAGCAAGGATACAATCCTAAAGGGTCGGATTATTGAAAGATAATGAATTAAGTTATTAATGCAAATTGTGGTAGGCCCCGCTTTTGGCGGTGACGTTACCCTCGGCTAAGTAGTCTGAGTCAGCAGGGATACAGTCCTAAATAGCCGGGTTATAGTATTAATAGTAGTTAACTTATGAGGGGGTCAAAGAGTTTGGATCCCCGCCATCCAATACCTATGGGCATTGAAGGAGATCCTACTAAATTTGACCCAGGTCCCAAGCAGGACCTCTAAACGCTGAACAAGGGCAAGACCCTTACCAAACCGTTCCCTTAACCCCCGACCAGGTAGCCAACATACCTCCATATAGACCGTGGAGATATGAATGGTGAAAATCTTTTATTTTATATAGACAGTAAAATAATGCCAAGACACCACGGACAAACGATAAGGAAAGATCACCTTCAACATAAGTAACTAGTTATTAAAGTCATTAATACAAAACCAAATAAAAAGTGCAAAAGATTAAAAATAAAAAGTATTATACTAAACACTTGTCTTCACCAAGTGATGTAAGAGACTTAGGCAAACATGGCCTTGATTGTCAAGAACTCTTACGATCAATCTTGGATCCCGAGACGACTCACACACTCTACGATGGACAATGGATGATGGTGGTGGATGATGGTGTTATGGTGGTGGTGGGTGGTGGATGAAGTGTGAGAGAGGTGGTGTGCCAAGGGATGAGAGAGAATGAAGCCAAACTCCTCTATTTATAGGCTGAACAGAAGGCTGGACACGGCCCCGTGTCCGCTGGACACGGCCCCGTGCCCGTCTGACATTCTCTCACTTCATTAATTGTAATTGCGAATTACAATTAATGCGCCTGCTGTACTTTCACCACGCCCCCGTGCTCGCTGGACACGGCCCCGTGGTGGGCAATGGAAGCTTCTACTGGTTTGTCTTTTCTGCTGCTTCCTGGGCACGCCCCCGTGTTCGCTGGACACGGGGCGTGTTCAGACTCTATTTCTTCTCCTTTGCTTTGGGAGGTGCCGTTGAGGGTCCGGGCAGTCCACTTTTGTTCCTTTTCTTGTATTTATGGTAGAATTAGTTGTCTTTTTGCTTCTTTTGTGATTTTGAGCTCATTTCATCCTGAAAATACAAAAGGAAGACAAAAACACTCTTTTTCCAACATTAGTACTTAAAAAGGGTTAGTTTTATGCCTTAATTGATGTGATTTATATGTTGCATTTTACACACATCAAATACCCCCACACTTGAACTTTTGCTTGTCCTCAAGCAAAACTCTTTAAATGTGGCTTACACTCCCAAATGGAATAGGTAGAAGAGAAAGTTTTTGGCTTGTCATAGAGTGTCGGGAATCCAAGGTCTTTGTAAGTTTTATTTTTATTTATTTACAATCCTATTCGTTATGATTTATTTTGAACGTTTCATAAGATAAATTACTTATTTGGGCATAGCATGCCTTATTAAAATTCCATTTATATACAAGTTCACATACCTCACGGGAGATCACTCAACACTCGGCCGAAGGTGTATATTTTAGTGAATCACTCGAGAGCGGCACGGAACTTACGCCTTCCATAGGCTTGCTAAGCAATCAATCCTCCTCCTTTTTAACTTTTTACCTTTGTAAATATCAAGAGGACTTTTGGGGTGAAGGGTTAGGCTTGGGTTAAAGGTGGGTGGTTGGTTAGTGGTTAGTAAAAAGGGCGAAAATCGTAACAAGCGTCGGTTTTCGTGAAGTACCTTGTTTTTAGTGACTTTTTATTTTGAAGTATTTCTCCAAACAAGCTTTTATAGCTTTTGTTTGTTCTTGACTTCATCATCATCATTTTTTTTTTTTGATCGTCACATAAAAAGGTGAGTTTACGAAAAAGCGAGCTTGTTACTAAAATAAAGGGTGAAAAAAAAAATAAAAAGGTTTTTGGTGGGTAAAAAGGGTTTTGGGGTAATGAAATGAAAGGTTTAGGCTCAAAGGGGCTATCTAGGGGGATTTTGGGTAGGTAAAAAAAATGAAAAATAATGGTTTTGAAAAAAAAATGGTTAGTCCTAATGCCTCCATCATTTACTTACTTGGGTTTAAGTTGGTAAGGACCGGGAATGTATCGTCGTGGCAAGTTCTAGATTTGTAAGAACCGAGCGGCTATTCACACAAGAAACGAAAAATGATCATTTAATCTAAATATGTGTATTTTTATGCTCAATAAAGGCTCAAAACTCACTTTTGTGGGAATGGGTTTTTAATGTGACCAAGTATATATAATCGAATTTTTAACTAGACTTGTTATACCGTTTCATAATTTTCTTATGTTGGTTCTTTTTTTTTATCACGACGCTATCGGTTGTAAACTTGTAAAAATATAACCTTTTTAGAACTTGTTATTCCCATCTTAAACTAAGACAAGTAAATAAAAAAAATGAAAAAGTTTTTGAAAAAATTTGGGGTGTTTAGCGGTTCCAATAGAGTTTTGTGTAAGGCTTGTGTTTAGGATTTTGCAAAATTTCAAGGTTTTAGCATCCCCCCCACACTTAAATTACACATTGTCCTCAATGTGTCCAAAAATAAAGTTTTTTGTTGATTAGAATGTATAAAAGTGGGTTAAAAAGCAAAGATTTATGTTACTGGCATCCTGGACACGGCCCCGTGTTGACCGGGCACGGCCCCGTGGTCAAGTGCCAGTAACAAAAATTACAGAATTGAAACAGAAGCCTGGACACGGGGGCGTGTCCGCTGAACACGGCCTGTGTCCAGTTACCTGAACTGGGTGATTTTCTGCAGGTGGCTCAGCACGGGGCCGTGTTGGTTGGGCACGGCCCGTGTTGAGCCTTCTGTGATGGAGATTTTTGTCGGGTTGCTCTGTTCTTCGTGCATGGTTCCATTTTTCTCGTTCCCTTTTTCATCCATTACCACCATGAGTGTGTTTTATTCTCAAAACAACCATCAATCTTAAAAACCATCATAGCATTGCGAATCATAGAGAGACATTACATTAAGTTAGCTAAATAACTAGGGGATACATAAGGTTATCATAAGGGTTCTACTTATTTAAGAAAATTTCGGGAATAGCTTCCCGATGTAGTAACTCTCTCTAGCCGATGGCTCCTCAGTTGTCATTCAAAGCCATTCTTCTATCTCCCTTGGGAGGTAGAAGGCAGCTTCATTCTCTTCGGTGTCTCGAGGAGGAATGCTCACCGGGACTCCTTGCACCACCCTTGGTTGAGGTACTTGGTGCATGGCGTGCCATTCGGCTGGAATGATGACCTCGGGTACTACATTCCACGCCCTTTGGGTTATCACTGGAACCAAAGGTGGGGAAGTGAGGAGGTTTAATCTCTGGTGCAGGAGATTTACTTCTCGTAGGCAGCCCTCCAAACCTACCGTCAGATGATTAATACGATCCACCAAAGCTTCTTCTACTCCCGTCATCTCGTCTATGGCTTCCCTCAAAGCGTAAACGTAGTTTACTAGGGAATCCTCCGCCGTGGACGACCTCCTTCCATTTCGGTTATTTCTCGAAGATGTTCCGCTGTTTCTGCTGGCCATTTTCTGCGAAATATGCCGAAGATAACTAAACTTTTGCAAAACAGTACCTCGAACACGGCCCCGTGCTCAGTGAGCACGGCCCCGTGTTCAGCTGTCTGCAGGATTTTTGTCTAACGATCCCAGGTTTTTAAATTATTTTAATGTACTTTTATCGTGTTTTAAGCTCAGATAATTTAAAAACAAAGTTATAGAACTAACTTTAGACAAGAATCCGTAGCAAAAACTCCTACAAACCTTTCATAGAAGGTTGGAATCATGGGTTTCCAAGCTTTCATGGAGGTAAGGTTTGAAAAATTTTGGAAGAAGGAGAAATGAACAAAAGTGGAAAAGACAAGATGGTCCTTAGGAACCTTCTTTTAGCACTTACCTAGGATGGTATATGTGAAGTTCCCAGGAATCTCTGCTTGGTGAAGTGGTCAAAAATGAGCAGGATTCAGGCTGCATTTAAAGAAAACGACAGCACACTGGACACGGCCCCGTGTCCGATGGACACGGCCCCGTGTGCAGAGAAAATCCTGACACATTTTGTCCGTATTCTGACAGAATCAGCAGAGAATCTTCTGAGTGAACACGGGGGCGTGTTGACCGGGCACGGCCCCGTGTCGGCAGGCTGTTTTATAGAGTTTTGTCTCTTACTAAGGAGTTAATTTATATCGGGTGGCTCTTGACTTGTTGGAACAACCCCAAAGTGCCTAAGATACCTTAATTGTCCTATACTAAGGCGAGAACGCAAGAGGTTGTCGGTGAGGGTAATTCCTATTTTCATTCTAGGTGGACAAGTCCAACCCTTTCCCGGGCTCTCGTTAAAGAAGGTGTATGCCGAATCGCTCAGGTCTATGTATGCATCGAACGAAGTCGATGGGGAGTCCTTCACGGCACAATCGGCACAGGGACGACTATCGTCCGCGTCTTTTCTAGGTAAGAAGGTATTTTCGGGAGCAACGAGGTTGTCGGAATGCGGTTCCAACATTTACTCATGGTCATCATCTTGGGATGGATCTAAAAAATCCTTCCTAAGTTCTTTTGACCAATTGAGAAGTAGTTCTTCTAGTTGAAATAACTCGTCAATGAGCATTTCTCCTAGAATATCTGGCTGGGCGCATTCGAGGGAGAAATAGTGCTTATTTTTACTTTCGCCCCTCTTAAGGTTACAAGGAATCGGTGGGTCTATATAGTGGGGCCTATAAGTGAGGAAAAAACATTTTAATTCCTCATGTTCGCCTCCACATATTCGACACCACAAACCATAAGAGTGCTGAAAGTAAAAAGAATTACTATCACTCATGTTTGTGTCAGAAATTACCAACCGCCGGGATCTAACGGTTCTGTTTTCAGCAACTGAATCTTGGGCACGGGGGCGTGTTGAGTGGACACGGCCCCGTGTTCAGCCTACTGTCTGACTTAAAACAGGATTGCCAGTTCCAATGATTGAGCACGGGGCGTGTTCAGCGGGCACGGCCCCGTGTTGAGCTCTACAGAAGCTAAAAATCTAAGAAAAAATCCTAAAAAAAATTAAAGAAAAAAAAATAAAAAAAAAATAAAAATATGATTAGGCCGTTGATTCCTAACTTTCTTAAAATCCTTGTGTCCCCGGCAGCGGCGCCAAAAACTTGATGTGCGTGAAGTGTGTTATATTTTTTATGAGTATTTAAGCCCCTTTTTACACTTTTAGCCAAGTTTTAAATTTATAAAACACGATATTCACTAACACTAAACACACATATGGGCAAGTGCACCCATCGTGGACGTAGTATAGTGTTGGTAAGATACCGAGGTCGTCCAAGGACACAAGAGCTTTTAATACCGGTTTATCCTCAACGTCTAATCAAATCAAAAAGTGAGAAAAATGTTTTAAACTAAGAAAAATAAAAACTAACTAAATGCTGAAAATAAAAATAAAATAAAAACAGATAGACAAGATGAATCACTTGGATCCGACACGTGTATTAGTATAACCTTTGATTATTTTCGCACTTTTGCACTTGTTTAAGAGATTATCTTAGTTATTGTAGTAGGCCACTCTTTTGAAGGCGACGTTACCCTCAACCCAGTAGTTTGAGTCAGCAAGGATACAATCCTAAAGGGTCGGATTATTGAAAGATAATGAATTAAGTTATTAATGCAAATTGTGGTAGGCCCCGCTTTTGGCGGTGACGTTACCCTCGGCTAAGTAGTCTGAGTCAGCAGGGATACAGTCCTAAATAGCCGGGTTATAGTATTAATAGTAGTTAACTTATGAGGGGGTCAAAGAGTTTGGATCCCCGCCATCCAATACCTATGGGCATTGAAGGAGATCCTACTAAATTTGACCCAGGTCCCAAGCAGGACCTCTAAACGCTGAACAAGGGCAAGACCCTTACCAAACCGTTCCCTTAACCCCCGACCAGGTAGCCAACATACCTCCATATAGACCGTGGAGATATGAATGGTGAAAATCTTTTATTTTATATAGACAGTAAAATAATGCCAAGACACCACGGACAAACGATAAAGAAAGATCACCTTCAACATAAGTAACTAGTTATTAAAGTCATTAATACAAAACCAAATAAAAAGTGCAAAAGATTAAAAATAAAAAGTATTATACTAAACACTTGTCTTCACCAAGTGATGTAAGAGACTTAGGCAAACATGGCCTTGATTGTCAAGAACTCTTACGATCAATCTTGGATCCCGAGACGACTCACACACTCTACGATGGACAATGGATGATGGTGGTGGATGATGGTGTTATGGTGGTGGTGGGTGGTGGATGAAGTGTGAGAGAGGTGGTGTGCCAAGGGATGAGAGAGAATGAAGCCAAACTCCTCTATTTATAGGCTGAACAGAAGGCCGGACACGGCCCCGTGTCCGCTGGACACGGCCCCGTGCCCGTCTGACATTCTCTCACTTCATTAATTGTAATTGCGAATTACAATTAATGCGCCTGCTGTACTTTCACCACGCCCCCATGCTCGCTGGACACGGCCCCGTGGTGGGCAATGGAAGCTTCTACTGGTTTGTCTTTTCTGCTGCTTCCTGGGCACGCCCCCGTGTTCGCTGGACACGGGGCGTGTTCAGACTCTATTTCTTCTCCTTTGCTTTGGGAGGTGCCGTTGAGGGTCCGGGCAGTCCACTTTTGTTCCTTTTCTTGTATTTATGGTAGAATTAGTTGTCTTTTTGCTTCTTTTGTGATTTTGAGCTCATTTCATCCTGAAAATACAAAAGGAAGACAAAAACACTCTTTTTCCAACATTAGTACTTAAAAAGGGTTAGTTTTATGCCTTAATTGATGTGATTTATATGTTGCATTTTACACACATCAATGCGAAGACACGACACAGTGTAGGAACGTTTTGACGACCTGACGAGTCGATCAGAAGAGCACTTAGCCAGAATCAGAGGCGGAATTCATTGATTCGGTCTTTGTAAAGCTTGATTTTACTATTTAACGTCTCGTTTATTGATCTATTGACAAATATACAAGATCCAGAGACAAACGGGCAGGGCTTCGCCGTTACACCTTCAAAAACACACACTAACTAACTGATCCGCTCGAATGGCCTATTTATAGACTCCTCTGGTTCGCTTTTATGACCTGCCTGGTTCGCTTATATGGACATATCCATATAAGCGAACCTACATGTGTAAGTATAAGCGAACTTCCATGTTGCCATATAAGCAAACCCACTCTTTGACACATAAGCGAACCTATCACTAAAACATGATTTCTCGATTCCCGTTCACTCTATAAACAGCCCTAACCTAAGACTCGAACGAAGATGTAGTCGACAGACAACTGCACCAACATACTCCCCCTTGAATGTTGACGGAATCTTCAGTGAGAGTCTTCAAACATTGACAGCTCTTCAATCTTGTTCAGACTTCTTCAGGAACTCTGCCTGGAATCACTTTCTTCTTCAGTAACTTCCTCCTGAAATTATATGCCTGGATCTTTCACTGGCTCTAACTTTCATCATACTCCCCCTATCATCGAGCTGGGATCGCCGTCTGGCATTTGTTATCACCATTGAAATCAAATCCTGCTTTATCATTTTAAGCTCTCCTCATATTCTACTGTACCTCCTGGCTTTTCATAGCAACAGGATCAGAAACCTGCAAAACTCAACCACTCTATTACAAACCAAAATAATTGTGATTCAACTTAATGAATCAACTAATCATTTAAGACTTTTCACAATTAAAACTTTTTCAATATTTGATACATTCCAATTACTGATTCAACCTAATGAATCATTTTAAACATTTCAAACCACTTAACCAACCTGTCTGTTCATCATCATTTGTCAAAAATCTTTTTGGATTTTTCAAAATATGAAACATAAATGCAAAGACAGAAATTTAAATGTAGAACAAACATATTTTTGTGAGTTTGTGCAAGAGGATCATATCAGTTTTTGAGACACATCACAAGCACCGTTAAGCTTCTAATCGTTTTAAGTTCTAAACGATTCACGTAGATTGACGATATAGTTGTCCTCTTAAATTTTCATACAATTTTCAATCTATTCAGGATACTATTTAAGTGTTTTATGAACTTAGTTCAATTCATGTGTCCCACCTCTTGAATATACTCCCGTATCCAGAATCCCAATATTCAGTCTTACAGGTATGAATACTACAATGATATATGTACATAAATTAGGGGAAAAATACGAGAACTGAGGGATCTCAGGTCAGAACTTCCGTTCAGCAGAGAGATATCAGCTTCGACTTAGCAGTGTGTCCCCTTTAGAGGATCTTTTCAGCTACAACAGATGATTATCAATTTTATTGTCTAATCAACTGAGGGCTTTGTGCTATGTTTCAAGCATTTTGGATAAAGTATTAGCCAAGGACTAGGTCAGAACTACCGTTCAGCAGAAGTCCCGGAATAATACCCCAGACATCATAGAGTATTAACACCTAGTATATCAGAATACGAGACATTTCAAACGAGATTTCAGGGGTTACCTATATATCCAAGTAGTGTTCCCCATGAATTTCACTAGTTTGAAATTTTAGGTTTATATCCCGAATAAATCTACTAAATGTACGAAAACCTATCGTCACATCAACAGTGAGACCGTTTATCACATTTGACATTACATTTCTTTAGCGTGCTGTGATAGTCCACTGATTTACTATCATTTCCTCTTTTTTCACAACAAACTCATTTTTGCAATTTTTCAATGTTTTTGACATTTTCAAATTTTCTAATTTTTTTAAAAATTTTACTCCCCCTAAAATCAAAATATGTTTCAATTTTGATTTTCTGGGAAAATTTGAAACAAACTGTACAAATTTGACAACTTGATGAGAATCACTTCAATTCTTCATCCACCTGGCATAAACAATCAGAACTCCCCCTCACAACAAACTATATTCCCATTATGATTTCAAAACACTTAAGTTTGTTTTAATCAAAATGGTTTTTCCGGAAAACTTAGTTTGTTAACCAATCATTTGTAGATTCTGGGGATCAAATCATGTAGTTAACTCAAGTTCAATTTAATGACCTTGATTAACCACTAGTAGGATTGATCTGATTCAAAATCTGAACCAATTGAATTAATCACAAACAAACCTTTTACCTTTTGAATGAATGACGTTAACGAATAAAATTTTAAGAAAGATGCTGATTCATGCTCCACGCTTACCAACCTGGGAGCTCCGGCAAGTCAGGGTTTATCATTTGAAAAGATTCACCCAAGCCTGACCAGCCTTGGGTGATTTCGAATTCTTTTTCAACAATGGTGGAAAATTTGCATCATCCATTGTTAAACTAGAACTCTACTTTTTTACCTCAACCAATGGCTCCTCTGGTTTTGACGAACCAGATTCATTGCCTGAGTGTGGCTTGTCTGACTTAGATGAGCCAGATTCATCGCCGACACTTTTCTTCTTCTTCTTTTCCTCTTTTGTCCTCAGATTTGTATCTGATGAACTCATCTTGCTTGACTTTGCAGCCGAGGAAGCTGATTCATCAGAACTCTTATTCTTTCCAACGGATGAACTCGAGGACAATATCTTCTCCAGATATTCTCTTGCTTTCTTTCTTTTCTTCCTCAGTCTGTCTTCCTGCCCCTGTGAAAGTTTAACTTTCTTTTCTTGAATTGACTGTTCTTGAACTTTAGGTTTCAGAACCTTCTGTTCCTGGGGCTTGACTTTGACTGGAATCTTTGCCACTTTCTGAGATACAACCCTCAATCTTTCACTTGATTTCCTTGGGCAATCTCTGGCAATGTGACCTTTGATGTTGCAGTTAAAACACCTCCTGGTCTCATAACTCCAATACTGGCAGTTAACAGCAATGTGTCCGTGATATCCACAGCTGTAACACACTCTGTTATCGTACCAATCACCATTTTGAGTCCAAACGCTCAGATCAAAGCATTGTTTGGCTTGGTGATATTCCTTTCTCAAATTTGCTGAATTTGGCTTTGAAGCACTGTGGTCTGACCTGCACCACTTATTACCAACAATTTTTGAATTTTCATTTTTTACTTTTTGTAATTTTTTCTTTTGATTGGATGATCGATCTGATGAACTTTTATTATCTTTTTGTTTCTGTTCCACTTTCTTCTTCAAAGGTTTCTGTTTAGAACATTCACCTTTTTCAGTCGATTGTAGAACAGTTTTCTGAAATTTTTCTTTTAAATTTAAAAACAATTTTTGTTTTTCAATTTTAACATTTTCATCATCAGATTTTTCATCACAATCTTCAACTTTGACATTGTCAAAGTTTGTGACATCGTCACTTATTGGAATTGAATTGATTGGTTTTGGACAGGGAAATTTCAGACTATCTGATGCAGTCGCAAAACCTATCAATTTCTTCTCAAGGTCATCAATCTTGCTTCTGGAATTTTCAGCTTCTTTTTCAAGCTGAGATATTCTACCAAGATGAGACTTGATCAAACTTTCATTTTCATTTTTCAAATTTTCAAGAACAGACTTTTCATTTTCCAAAATTTGTATCTGTTCTTGGAAGTTTGATTAATTAGCTTTCAAATTCTTATTTTCAAGCTTTATCCAGAAATCCAAATCTTCTGAAGATTTCTGTTTGCTTTCAAGCTCTTTTTCCAATTCTTTGATTTTCTTTTTAGCACATTCACCTTCTTTCTCCAACTTTATAATTTTCTGAAGATGGGAATTGATCAATTTTTGCTTTTCAATGTTGTTTTGACTAAACACATTTCTCCCATCTTCAAGAATTTTCATTTGATTTTGAAATTCTTTTTCACTTTTTGTTTTTTCAATTTCAAAACCTTTAACTTTCTCTTCAAAAACTTTTTCTTTTTCTTTCAACTTCTTGTTTTCAAATGTCAAACTGTTCAAATTATTTACCAGTTTGTCATTTTCAGCCTTCAGTTTCTCACAATTTTCTTTCAAAAATAAGAATCTGTTTATCATCAGCCTGCTTCACATCTTCTAACTTCTTGACTTCCAATGTCAAACTTACCGCATCCTTCAAGAGTTTGTCATTTTCAGTCTTGAAGCTGTCACATTTTGAGCACACTGGTGCAGAACTTGAAGAGTCATTTTTCACAGATTCTTCAATCTTTGAATCTTGATCTTTTTCCATCTTGTATGTTCCTGCACCAAAAAGTTTAACAAAATTAAAAGGATTCATACTTTCATCAATATAACATTTCCTTTTAATATCATATTTCAGAATCCTCTTTGTTGCAAGACATATCCGAACTCTTTTATCGATTTCTGTAATCACATCCAATTCCAATTCTTGTAAATTCTTTCCTATCTCATTCAAGAATTCCCTTCTTTTCTTTTCTTCCTTACGACACTCTGCATAAACCTCATTAAAGAACTGATGTGGATTAAGCTCTTGAAAAAAATCTTTCTGTTTTAGCTCAATCATGAATTCATCCCATTTAGCAGGTAATGCAGTTGTCAATTCCAATATGTATTCATCAGTTGACATTCTAATACCATTTCTCCATAAACTGTCCATTAGAATTTTAAATCGTGCTTCCATCTCATTCAATGTTTCATCCTTTTGACATATGAAAAGTTCAAAACTTTTAACCCAAACGTCCGTACTCACATTCCTATAATTGGTATCCACAATTCTCATATACCAATTATTAAAGCTTACAAGCTTATTATTTTCTTGTTCATCAAAAACCATTTCTGTCATCGTTCGAATAAACTCGACAAATCTTTGTTGTTCACAAACGCAAACCACCAAGGATGACACAAAAGTGAACCAGAATGTTCACCCGAGCGGACCAGACATAATATGTCCTTAAAAGCGAACCAGACAGAATATGTCCTTAAAAGCGGACCAGAAAGTGACTTATCAGCGGACCAGACTTGACCTTTCGAGCGGACCAGGTTCAATTTTGTCCTTAAAAGCGAACCTGATTTGTTCACAAAAACGAACCTGATTTGTTCACAAAAGCGAACCTGATTTGTTCACAAAAGCGAACCAAATCAGTACCTATGAGCGAACCAAAAGTAATGCCGTAAAAGCGGATCTCATTCGGAACACATTTTGACCCATTTTTAGTCCGTATTTCAGTCCAAAACTTTCAAGGGTTTGTCTTTGTTCAATAATACACAATCTGTGAAATTTTGAGCGAATTCCGACCGTGAAATCTCGGTCTGACGAAGAAAAGAAGGTGTAGAAATCAGAATTTTAAGCAAAAATCGAGCTAAACGATAAGAACTCTTCCTCCTGAGCTCTGATACCACTTGTAGGAACGTTTTGACGACCTGACGAGTCGATCAGAAGAGCACTTAGACAGAATCAGAGGCGGAATTCATTGATTCGGTCTTCGTAAAGCTTGATTTTACTATTTAACGTCTCGTTTATTGATCTATTGACAAATATACAAGATCCAGAGACAAACGGGCAGGGCTTCGCCGTTACACCTTCAAAAACACATACTAACTAACTGATCCGCTCGAATGGCCTATTTATAGACTCCTCTGGTTCGCTTTTATGACCTGCCTGGTTCGCTTATATGGACATATCCATATAAGCGAACCTACATGTGTAAGTATAAGCGAACTTCCATGTTGCCATATAAGCGAACCCACTCTTTGACACATAAGCGAACCTATCACTAAAACATGATTTCTCGATTCCCGTTCACTCTATAAACAGCCCTAACCTAAGACTCGAACGAAGATGTAGTCGACAGACAACTGCACCAACACACAGTCAGACTCGACACTGTAGACTCGTCAACATCTGAGGGGGAGTCTGTTGGTGCATACATCTGTCGACTTCGTCTTGTATCGAGTCATAGATTAGATTGTATAGATCAGGGCTAGTAGATCGAGAAAATAAGAAAATTTGTATGTGTAAGAAGCTGATTTTGCTCCAAGCTCTAAATGTTAATTCCGCCCGCAACGGTTTCGAGCAGAATCACAATGTTGCTAATTCCGCTCCAACTGGTTCTGGTATCTTTCGAGCGGAATTCAGACGACTATATATAGTCGTTTAGAGCGAAATCAGAGAAACAGTTATCGAATTCCATACCGAGGTGTTGCCAGTGTGAAGATTGATTGTAAACAGTGTTAATTCAATACAATCGGTGTTTAAAGTGAATTGCGTGCTGTATCTAAGTCTGTTTCTTGTTTTCCGCACCTGAAATAGATCAGAACCTCTCTGAACGACTCGTTCGGGTCAATCGCACGATCCTACATTTAGAATATATATTTTATAATAAAACGCCTGTGTGATTATGTGATTATTTTGTGAACTAGATATATATTATTTTTAGGATGAAAATAATATAACTTGAAAATGTCATAAAAATACAACCCCAAAATAATACCAACGCCCTCACAAAACAAATATTTAAGTTACACAAGTATTATCGTTACAACGCGAACTTTAAAACGTAACTTATGTATATTTTGGAAAATACTCCCGTACGTATATTTTAATAAAAGTATTATTTTGGAAAGAGTATGAAGTAAAATATAATATTTTTGGGAAAATATATATATTTTGGAATTAAAGTATTTTTGACAAGTAATTAAAATATATTTTTCAAGTGAGACTTAAAAATATATTTTCGGAATTATAAGCATACATGTATTATTACCCCCATCCTTGGGAAGGAAGTACGAATATAAAATAATGAAGAAGTGTGAATACGAAATAGTTACCTAATTATTTCTCCAAAAACGTTAAACCTTAAGCCAAGGCACGACCGTCCGTCTAATAGGAATTAGTACGTGTAGGTCGTCACGCAGAAGGTTGAGTTGGGATCGACTATTTCACGAGATGCACTTCTGTGAGTTCATGTCCCTCTTTTCTCTTAACTGTTTTCAGTTTTATAACTTTGAGGGTGAAATACATGTTACAATTATTTAGAACATTTTTATACATGGTAAGGTTAGCTTAAGGAGGGTTGGGACGTTCAGATCATGTGAGTGGTGGGTACAACACTTAAAGCCATTAATCCTCGTTGTTAGGACCGAGGGACACAAGAGTGATAGATCGATTTGGGTGTAGCGAGCCCACACCCGTGAGGTCAGGGTGACCCATAGAGGTGACTGTGTCTTACAGCCGAGGCCCGGTACAAATTTGCTAGGTTTGAGTTTTCCTGCATCACTTCACACATATCAGTGGCTTTGCAACCCAGTGGTGATCTGTTTTCCTTAACTGCTACATACCAGGAACATTTATACTTTGGGACGTACTTTAACGATTTATAAACATACTCACTTTACATGAACTCGCTCAACTTTTTGTTGATTTTTCAAACTGCATGTCTTTCAGGGAATTAAGGGATCTGGCAAGGTATGCTATATCGTCAAGCTGCGTAGGAGAAATGATGTCATCCGAGTTTAGGGATTGTGACTTTTGCCTGGACGAGTCACAAGTCTTAAACTGTGTTTTATTCATGTCTTATGGTTGTGTCGTATGAACAATGTTTTTATTATGTCATGTTGTAATTCGTTGCATGTGTCGACTTTTTTTAAAAACAATATTGTTGTGTTAACTTTTTAAAACTTGAATTAATGGATGGTCATCATGGTTTTAATTCATATAGCATTGTTGTGATTATGCTATGGTATTAAGAAGTCACACCAAATAAACCCACGCTTTCGCAAAGCCAGGGTGTTTCATTACACCTGCTCGTGCTATTGAAGATGGAAAGAAGAAAGCTCTATTTATTCATCAAGATGATGAAAAAGTTGCAGAGGGATTTAGTTGGGACAAATACATACCTGGTTCAGCTCTTGTTGCTAGAATTTTGGGTGAAGATGAAGATAGTCAGAAAAGAATTCCAATTTTTCCAGATTTAGGAAGTGATATTGATACTGATGATGAGAAAGAATATCTTAACAAAGCTAGAAAAGGCATAGAGACTGATAGTTTTAATTTGTTTTTTGTAGAAAAAAAGGAGATGCTGAATCAGAAGAAGATTGCCAGACTGAAGAGAGAGCTAGAAGCAGCAAAAATGCTGGCTGATGAAAAGGCAAAGACAGAAACTGGAGAAGCAAATGTTGAACCAGTAATTGAGAAAGTCATAGAGAAAATCATTGAAGTGGAGTAAGTGGTAGAGAAAATTGTTGAGGTTGAAAAATTAGTAGAAGTGAAGAAACTTGTCGAGGTAGAGAAAATCATTGAAGTAGAAAAAATTGTTGAAGTTGAGAAACTCGTTGAAGTTGAAAAGACTGTCGAGGTTGAAAAGATAATTGAAAAAGTAGTTGAAGTTGAAAAACCATGTTTGAAGTGTTTAGAGTCTTGCAAACACTGTGAGGAGAAAGACAAGAAGATTAGTGAGCTAGAAGATCTGAAAGAGAATCTGTTGTCTGATTTGAAGTATGTGAAAGAGTCATACGATGTGCTAAACAAAACAGTTGATAGACTGAAAAAGACGAATTCAGAAATTGAAAATGCAATGGAAAAAATGAGTTCAACATTAATGATGAAGCAAAAGGTCATCAATGAGTATATTGAAGATTGTGCTAAACTGAAGCAGGAATTGGAACTCGAGAAGATAGAAAGTGAAAAAATCAAACGCTTGTTGTTGAGTTATACAAGTTATGATTATTTGATTGATAGAGTTTATCCTACTGTTGCAGGTCTGGAAGCTTTCAAGGAGGAAAAGACTGAAGTTATTGATACTGGTAAGAAACAAAGTGTCAAGTAGAACAGATGTCCGCCCCCGATGTATGAAAGTTATTCTCCCAGAAAGCCAAATGAGGAACGTTTAACTAAGGCTCTAAACATCAAGTTAAAGTCTGAAACCATTGATGAATTACCAGATAACATTGATGTTACATTCACAGCGTCTGACACTAATCGTGAATCTGAGTTAATAAAGAAAGTTGTCGATCAGGTGTTAGATATGGATGAAGAGTCAAAGTCGGAGTCTAAATCTGAGAGTTCGAGTTCGTCAGAAAAGAGTCCGAGTTCACCAGTCAAACGGGATTACAACAAAGAATTTCTATTGTCGAAAAATAATTTGAATGATGAACCTATCAAAGTGGCATATACTTTGAGTGATTCAAACAAATTATTTTCTGATGAAGAATTCCCAATAAGAAGTGTTAAAACTGAAAAGATCAAACAGGTTTTCAAATTAACAGAAATTAATGTTTCTGAAATAAAAGATTTAAATCTTTCTGAAAAACCTAAAAAATACACTTCAAGAGTTCAACAGAGAATGAACAAGAAAAAAGGTTACGGTTCTGGTTATGGTTTTCAGCAGAGATCAAACCATAACAGTAATTTCAAAAAGAAAGGTTTAGGGTTTATTCCTCCAGAAAATTATAAAAACCAGAAAATTTATAAACCAAATACTAAATTTGTGGCAGGAGGAAGTGCTGAAGAGGAACAAAAGAAACCATTCTGGAAACAATCAAATCAAGAGTTTCTTGCTGAAAGGAAGAAGAAGTTTGCTCTAAGAGTTGACAGAAGAACCTGTTTCAAATGCCAAGAAGTTGGACATATTGCTTGGAATTGTTCCAAGTCCAACTACAAAGAACAGGGAGTTTCTTCTAACTTTGGTTCGAGAAGAAAATTTGTTGATAAGACAGAACAATCTTTGAAAAAGGATAAAACGTTTGAAAAATCTATTTCTGAAAAAGGTGAAAGTTCAAAACATTTTTACAAAAGAAAAGGTGATATGAACAAGCAAAAATGGGTTGTTGAATCTAAAAGTAGTTCTGACAATGAATCTGATTCTATAAAATCAGAGGAGTCATTTGTTGAGAAGAAAAATGAGAATTCCGTTTCTGAGGTGAACGATGAAAATTTTCCTCCATTATCAAAGGAAAATCTGAAATCGAAAGTTGGAAAGGTTGAGATCTCAAATCAATTCTTCGCTGATAAAGGAGAATTTGATGTTGAGAAGGCTTTCAACGGGAAAGTCAAACATATTTTCGGTAAGATGGTTGACAGAAAGGTAAAAGGAGCAAAAGAATTTTACAAATCAAAATGTTGGTGGGATAGATGTGTACCAAAATCACCCAAGGCTGGTCAGGCTTGGGTGGACATAATTTTTGAGTAAAAACCTAACTTGCTGGAGCTCCCAGGTTGGTAAGAGTGGAGCAGGAATCGGCATCATTCTTCATATCAGTTTTGATTGTGCCTATTTACAAGTGGTGCAGAGGTTTGTTCTGACAAAGTGATTAATCAATGTCATTAATTTGAAATTGATGTAATCCTCATGCAAGTGTTTGAAAACAATGTGATGAAATGATCCCCGTTTTCTACAAGTGGTAAAATCAACAAACCTTATTTTCCAGAAAAATTATTTTGATTAAAACAAACTTAAGTGTTTTGAAATCAAAATGAGAAAATAGTTTGTTGTAAGGGGGAGTTCTGATTGTTTATGCCAAATGGATGGCGTATTGAAGCGATTCACATCATGTTGTCATTTTGCTTGTACAGTTTGTTTTCAAGTTTTCTTTAAATGTGTTTGCATTTTAGGGGGAGTAAAATTTCAGAAAATCCAAAAACATTAAAATTTTGAAAAAGATAAAAACATGATAAAATCAAAAACGAGTTTTGTTGTGAAAAGAGGAAATGATAGTACATTAGTGGACTATCACAACATGCTAAAGAAATGGAAAAGATAAAAACATGATAAAATTTCAGAAAATCCAAAAACATTAAAATTTTGAAAAAGATAAAAACATGATAAAATTTCAGAAAATCCAAAAACATTTTAGGGGGAGTAAAATTTCAGAAAATCCAAAAACATTAAAATTTTGAAAAAGATAAAAACATGGGTAGCCCCCAAAATCTTGTTTGAAAGGTCCCTCTTTCTGAGATACTAGGTCTTTATACTCAGTAATATCTGGGGTATTATTCCGGGACTTCTGATTTTGCGGAAGCAATGGCCTAGTCCCTGTATAATACTTTGAAAATTTCTTGAAATATAGCATCGCCCTCAGTACAAAAAATGATGAAACATTGAAAAATGCTAATCATGTGCTGTTGAAGAAAAGATTCTCTAAAGGGAACACACCTAAAGTCGAGCCGTCATCTCTTTGCTGAACGGAAGTTCTGACCTGAGCTCTCACGGTTTCGCATTTAACCCTTTACAGATATCATCTAGGTATACTCACCTGTAAGACTGAATATTGGGATCCGGATACGGGAGTATATTCAAGAGGTGGGACACGCAGATAAGTTTAAGTCATTAAAACATTAATATCATATCTCGATACAGTTGAACTTTGTGTGAAAATTTTAGTGGATCAGTATACTGACAATCTAAGTGAATCGTTTAGAACTTAAAATGTTATAAAGCTTAACGGTGTTGGTGATTTGTCACATAAACTGATATGATCCTCTTACACAAACTCACAAAAATATTGCTTGTAAATATTTCGTTACTGTATTTCTTTCAAAACAAAATTCCAAAAAGATTTTCAATGTGTTTTAGCATAAATTTTGAAAAATTCAAAAAGATTTTCGACAACTAATATTGAAGAGCTGATTTCAAAATTCCGAGTGCTAAACATGATGAACAGGTTTAGGAGAGTGTGATTGGAAAGTTTTTAAGTGAAAAGGAGTCTATTAAAAGTAAATTGTTCTGAAAATGAATGAGTGTCTTCAAATGGTAATCAAACAAAATTGTTAAATTTGTAAATCTTATTGTGAGGTAGAGTTTGTGCAGGAATGATGATTATAAAGAGCCAGGTTCCGATACCTGAGGACTCTGTGATTTCAAAAGCTAGGTTGCAATTCTGTTCATGTGAAAGCCAGACTACGATCCCAGTACATCTTGAGGGGGAGTCGGTTAGAAAGAGAGAATCTGAAGTTGCTAGAGCCAGCTGTTGATCCTGAAGAATACAAGAGAGAGTTACATCACTCGAGGAGGAGATTAGTTGAGGAATGTTAGAGTGAGGCAAGAGTCAGATCGAGATTCTGGAAAGAGCCCAAAGACTGATAAAGACTAAAGATTGTGAAGACTCGACATTTAAGACTCGTCAACATCTGAGGGGGAGTCTGTTGGTGCATACATCTGTCGACTTCGTCTTATATCGAGTCTTGGTTTCGTTGCGGATCTGAACAAGATTGATGTCATCATTCTTGATGATGACATCAATATTATATCATAAAAAGGCATCACACGAAATAGAAGTAGGTTACATGCAACAGTACACGAAATACAATGCACACACAAAACAAAAGTTAATTTCGTGTGAGTTTATATTATAATTTTGTGTGAATTGAGTTTATGTAATTTCGTTTGGATATTAATGGGGTAATTTCGCATGAACCGAATGTGTGTGGTTCAAACGAAATTACCTATCTATATATAGGTGGTTCATGTTTGTCATTTGGCACGGAATTAGATAGTGATACCGAGGTATTGTCGGTTTGTCTACTGATTTTAAACAGTGTAAATCAATATACAAGATGTTTAAAGTGTGAATCAAGCTGTTTCTATGTCTATACGTCTGTTTCCGCCTTTCGTATAGATAGGAACTCTTCTGAACGACTCATTTGGGTCACGATTCGATCCTGCACTTCATACTCATACTTGAGGAACCAAGATATGAGCCACCACCTTCATATTCTTATTATGAGGAACCATGGCGTGAACAACCCACCTCATATGAGTATTATGAAGAACAAAATTACGACCCTTATCCATCATAAACTTACAATAAAGAACAATGGTATGAACCATCTACTTCATATGATTACTATGAGGAACCAAGGATCGAACAACCGGATTCTGCTTTGAAAATCCCGATCCTTACTCTGTCACCGAAGTGACCGATAGGATATTAGAACACCTTAAAACTATCAAGCGATACATAAAAGAATCTCGCGCAAGGGAAGAGGAGTCCCGCGCAAGAGAAGAATTAAATAAAAAAGAGATAGTTGAAGAGATAAAAATGGAAGAACAAATAAGTGAAAAACCGACACATGAGTTAAACAACGAAAAAGGTGAGTCCGACAACGTTAAAATCCAAGAAGAGTCTAATTTTAAAGAATTTAATCTCTTGTCACCTTCTTTTGAAAATCATTGTTTAGTACCCAGTCATGCTAAGTTTTTAAAAGAGTTAAACACTAACGCTAAAATTGACGAAACGGTAAGTATTAAGTTAACTAACGATCAAACTTCGCTAATAAAAGAAGACCCATTTGAAATCAACATTACACCGGTTCTATGTTTTTTTTTTCAAAATTCCTTTATTAGTAATGTCACGATTGATAAAGATCTTTGTGTTAACATAATGCCTAACTACATTTTCGAAAAATTAAGTATTAGTGATTTTTCTCCACTTCAAATACCCATTTTTCTATCCAATCGGAAAGTAATGAAATCAATCGGTGTAGTTGAGGATGTCTTGGTTCAAACAAATCAAATGGTAATCCCAACCGACTTTGTCATCCTTGATGACGCTCCTCTAGTGTTGGGACGACCTTTTGTAAAAACCTACGAAGCTTTGAAAAACCGGAAGTATAACAATCTACCTCTTCAATTAGGGGCATTCAAAAGGAGCATAGATCTTGAGCATTCAATGAAATATCCTTTTGGCAATAATGACCCCCTAATTGAAGATGAAGATGAACCACCCGATACAAGTGAAAAGATTGACCACTTTGTTGAAGAAGAGGTCGCCATAGAACAAACTTTTAAAGTTCTTGATCAAAATGAGCAACCAAATAAGGAGTCTCCTAAAGACCCACCTCTTGAGCTCAAAGAACTTCCGAAAGGTTTGGAATATGCTTTTCTAGACAAAGATGGTAGATCACCTGTAATTATTTCGTCTAAGTTAAGTAGTGTAGAAAAAGAAAAATTAATTAAACTTTTGAAAAAACACAAAAATGCGATCGCTTGGAAACTTGTAGATATTAAAGGAATAAGTCCTTCCATGTGCACGCACAAAATTTTAATGAATGATGACTACAAATCGGTAATACAACCACAACGTAGAGTAAATCCAAATGTCCAAGAAGTGGTTAAAAACGAAGTCATCAAATTACTTGACACCAGACTTATTTATCCTATCTCCGATAGTCCTTGGGTAAGTCCCGTTCAAGTAGTTCCAAAGAAAGGAGGTATGACGGTAATAACTAATGAAAAGAATGAATTAATACCAACGAGAACCGTCAAAGGGATGGAGAGTATGTATAGACTATAGACGGTTAAATGAAGCAATAAGGAAAGATCACTATCCTTTGCCCTTTATTGACCAAATGTTAGAAAGATTATCTGGTCATAAATTTTATTGTTTCTTGGATGGTTTTTCAGGTTACTTTCAAATCCCGATAGCACCCGAAGACCAAGTAAAGACAACTTTCACATGTCCCTATGGAACTTTTGCTTATCGACGCATGTCATTCGGTCTATGTAATGCCCCCGCAACCTTCCAGCGTTGCATGGTGGCCATCTTCCATGATATGATAGAAAAGACAATGGAAGTCTTCATGGACGACTTTTCTATATTTGGAGATTCATACGACCAATGCCTCGATAACCTTGAACGAATGCTATCCCGATGTGAGGAAACTAACCTCGCCCTTAATTGGGAAAAATGCCATTTCATGGTAACGGAGGGAATAGTACTCGGTCACAAAATCTCAAGCGAAGGAATGGAAGTTGATCGAGCCAAAATAGACACTATTTCTCGATTACCTCCACCATCCTCCGTTAGAGCAATCAGAAGTTTCTTAGGGCATGCCGGATTTTATAGATGGTTTATCAAAGACTTTTCTAAATATTCAAGGCCTCTAACAAAATTACTTGAAAAAGATGCCCCTTTCATCTTTGACAAGGATTGCAATCAAGCATTTCTAACAATCAAGGAAATGCTAGTAAATGCACCTATCATGATAGCGCCTGATTGGAAATTACCTTTCGAAATCATGTGTGATGCAAGTGACTTTGCAGTTGGAGCAGTCTTGGGACAAAGAAAAGAAAAGCATTTTCACCCAATTTATTATGCTAGTAAAACACTTAACGATACACAAGAAAATTACACAACAACTGAAAAAGAGTTACTAGCTGTGGTATTTGCTTTTGATAAATTTCGTTCTTATCTTGTTCTTTCTAAAACAATAGTCTATACAGATCATGCAGCCATTCGATACCTTTTCAAGAAACAAGATGCTAAACCCCGTTTGATTCGGTGGATTCTACTCCTCCAAGAATTTGATATTGAAATCAAAGATAAAAGAGGAGCAGAAAATACCGCAGCGGATCATCTTTCACGCCTAGAAGACCCAGCTTTGGAGGCAACAAGGGACGAGCAAATCAACAAAAAATTTCCAACAGAGTCCCTGGAAATGGTGGAATACAGAGAAGAACCATGGTATGCCGACTATGCTAACTACCTAGCTAGTGGTATAGTCACAAAAGGGTGGCCACATCACCAAAGAAAGAAACTTTTTGCTGATGTAAAGCATTATTTTTGGGAAGATCCTTATCTTTTCAAAATATGTGTCGACCAACTCATCCGACGGTGCGTACATGGTAGTGAAGCGAGAAGAATTCTCCGCCGTTGTCATGAAGGTCCATACGGAGGACATCATGGTGCTGCTAGTACTGCACGAAAGGTATTTGATTCAGGATTTTATTGGCCTACCATTTACAAAGACGCCCAAATTCTTGTCAAGACATGTGACGCTTGCCAAAGGTCAGGTAATATTTCTTCCAAAAACGAAATGCCACAAAACGGCATTCTTGTTTGTGAGATTTTTTATGTGTGGGGACTCGACTTTATGGGACCTTTCCCACCGTCAAAAGGAAACAAATATATACTTGTGGCGGTAGATTACTTGTCTAAATGGGCCGAGGCCGAGGCACTTCCAACAAATGATGGAAGAGTTGTGGTAAGATTTCTGAAAAAAGTATTCTCTCGTTTTAGCACACCTAAAGCATTAATAAGTGATAGAGGTACCCACTTTTGTAATCATCAACTTGAAAAAATCTTAACAAGATATGGGGTCTATCACCGGGTCTCAACAGCATATCACCCTCACACAAATGGACAAGCCGAAGTGAATAATAGAGGTTTAAAACGAATACTTGAAAAAGCCGTAGGGTTAAATAAAAAAGAATGGGCCGATAAATTAGATGATGCTTTATGGGATTTTCGAACTGCTTATAAAACAACAATAGGTACAACCCCATATAAGCTCGTCTATGGAAAAAGCTGTCATTTGCCGGTAGAAATAGCTCACAAAGCCTACTGGGCTATTAAAAATGTAAACTTAGATTTAGAATTCGCAGGTAAAAATTGAATTTTGTCAATTAAATGAATTAGACGAATTAAGGAATTATGCATACTCTAACTCTGAAATTTATAAGGAAAGAATGAAAAATTTGCATGACAAACACATTAAACCTAATGAATTTCGAGTAGGAGATCAAGTTCTTTTGTTTAATTCACGACTTCGATTATTTCCTGGAAAATTAAAGTCTAGGTAGTCAGGACCTTTTTCCATCACCCATATTTTTCCACATGGTGCAATAGAAATTAAATCTCGGAATGGAATTCCATTCAAAGTCAATGGCCAACGGTTGAAGTTCTACCAAAGATTCATTGAGGATGAAGAGGAAGAAATCTCGCTTCAAACGGTCGAAGAGTGAAAGCATCAACATCATACCTGGTAAGTTACGAACAAGCGGGATGACATCTTAATCGGTAAGTCTTCTAACCAAGTTTTGGGAAAACAGGGCACTCACACGAGCACTAAAAAAAAGTTTGCCCGGCACGAGGCCATGTCCGCTGGACACGGGGCCGTGTCCGCGCAACTGTCGAGATAAAACGCCTTTTTCAAAACAGTTTCTTCATTCCACACGCCCCGTTTCCGCAAGAACGCTCTGGTTCAGGCGATTTTTCCGCAGAATTCTGACGTATCCTCTCATTTTAGAAACATCAAGGTATGATTCTATCACCATTAGTAGTTAGATTAAGCACTTGCATGTAGTTAAAACATCAAAAATTTGGGGAAAAATCTAGGGTTCTTGAACTTCATCCGGATCGAACCTCAAATTTTTGCATAAATCTGTTAGCATTAGTTTAGATTAGTGTTATGGGAAGTAAATCCACTTGTATTGTTCATAGATTTGCCCGATTTCTCACAAAAACCCCAAACCCTTGTTTTTGAACCGAAAAAGATAAAATCAAAGGGGTAAACGGTTTGTTTTAGGAAAAACGGCACTTGGGGTTTCATTTTCGGGGGAAACCGCACCTACTGGACCAAAAACATTCAAGTTTTCGGGACCGGGTCGAAAAATGAAGTTTTTGAGTAACAGACGCTTGGACACGGGGTCGTGCCCGCTGAGCATGGGGCCGTGTCCAGCTCACTGTTTTCAGTTTTCTCTGAAAATTTCAATATTTCATGCTAACTTTTGGTGTATTCTTTCAGATGTCGAAGAAATTCACAAGGTTCAATGCAAATGAGCTCGGCGCTAGAGCAAGATACGATGTGCTACGAACCAGACCGGAGGAATACCCAAGACAAGTGTGCACGGATCTTGTGGGATTAGTGAACCAATGGGACCGCTTCAACAACCTAGTCACCAGGCCGCTGAGAGTCGCCCTTACTACTCGCCTTCGCTCGGTCCCCGAATACACTTTGGAATTCTATAGCACATTTGTGTTCAATTCAAGGTGCGAGCCATTTGATAATAATGGGGTAGAATTCCGATGTGGGGGAACCAAGTACTCAATTTCGATGGCACAGTTTGGGTCAATGGTGGGGTTGTATGAGGAGGAAGATGCGGGCAATGAAGAAAACACTGGAGGGTTACGTGAACTTGTTGAAGACGAACGCCAAGCTGCATGGGCACAAATAGGAGATGGGCACTACAACCCAAACAGCACTAAGAGCACTAGGTTGAGGGACCCTCTTTACCACTACATCCATCGGGTCCTCACCTACTCTCTTAGTCAAAGGCATGATAGCAGTGGCGTTGTCGGGCTAAGAGATCTGAAAGTTCTTCATTGCATTCATAACCGCCGACACCTCGATGTTCCGTACCTCCTGCTCCGAAACATGCATTGGAACCGGCTTGCTACTCCACCAACCCCTATCTTCTTCGGGGGATGGATATACCAACTCTTCAAGCGCTTCGTGAACATGCCTCGGTCTTTCGAAATGAGTCCATGGTCGGGAAGAGTGGACATACACATCTGCCGCTCCATGAACTTGATCTATGAAGCCGAAGATGGGTCGGTTAGCTTCCAAAGGGTCCAAGGGCATGCTTGGAACCCGCAAGAAGCACTTGTACTTCACGCTCCACAGTTCCAACCACCTCCTCATTTCCAACACCAGCCCCATGGTGATCCGGGGCAATCCTCCTCACAAGGAGACGGTTTTCCTAACTTCCAAAGTTTACATGATTTGTTGCAGGAAAACCTCATGTGCACCAGGAACACCTATAACTTGGCCAGCAACACGTACAACCGGGTCGGAGCAATTGAGAGAAACATCTCAGATATTCAAGATGATATCGGGAACATCCGGGAGTACATAGCGGGGCACGGAGGAGGAGGAAGTGATGACGAGGACGACGACATGGACTAGGCTGGTGGAGTAGGAGCAGGAGCAGCTGGTTGGTGATCCCACAGGTTAACCCTCTTCCCTTTTGAACAATTTCCGGCCTGCGTGCCGAAGTGTTGAACAATTTACTTTCCCTTTAGCTCTTTTTATTTCGGCATTTGTTTTTCTTTTAACTTTGTGATGTGGATGTTGAACTTGGTAATTTAGGATGTTTGCTATGGTTTGGTGTAGTGTTTATTGATAAAACAGGTACATACAAGGCTTAGAGTACTAAATATTAGTGCTACTAAAGCCGGGACAGGAAAACCGAAGCCAGAAACCTGTTTTTCACCTTTGCAGATTGTCTACACGGGGTCGTGTCCAGCCGACACGCCCCCGTGCCCACTTCCCCAGACCTGCTGTTTGTTTAATTCTGCAGCTTTTTTTCCAGACACAGGGTCGTGCCCAGCCAACACGCCCCGTGTCCACCTTCTGTAAGTTTTCGTTACTGGCACTCTGAACACGGGGTCGTGTTCATCCAACACGGGGCCGTGTCCAGATGCCTAGTAACATAAAATTTTGCTTTTTCACACCTTTTTACACATTCAATCAACCTAAAAACTTATTTTTGGGACACATTGAGGACAATGTGTAATTCAAGTGTGGGGGGGGGATGCTAAAACTTTGAATCTTGCAAGTCCTAATTAACAAGCCTTACACAAAACTCTATTGGAACCGCTAATCACCTCAAATTTTTTCAAAAAAAAAAGATTTCATTTTTTACTTGTCTAGGTTTAATTTGGGAAATTCAAGTTCTAAAAAGTGATAGTTTTACAAATTTACAACCGACAGCGTCGTGATAAAAAGAACCAACATAAGAAAATTATGAAACGACGTAACAAGTTTAGTTAAAATTTGAATATATATACTTGATTACATAAAAAAACCCATTCCCACAAAAAGTGAGTTTTTGAGCCTTTATTGAGCATACAAATACATATCTTTAAACTAAATGCTCATCTTTCGTTTCTTGTGTGAATAGCCACTTGGTTCTTACAGCTCTAGAACTTGCCACGACGATACATTCCCGGTCCTTACCAACTTAAACCCAAGTAAGTAAATGATGGAGGCATTAGGACTAACCCCTTTTATTTCTACACCGTTATTTTTCTTTTTTTTTTTACACCTACCCAAAATCCCCCTAGTTAACCCCTTTGAGCCTAAACCTTTTCATTTCTTAACCCAAACCAAACACCCTTTTTACCCACCTAAAACCTTTTCCATTTTAAACCCTTTATTTTAGTAACAAAGCTCGGTTTTTCTAATGACTTGGTTATGAATATATATATATATATATATATATATATATATATATATATATATATATGAGGACGAAGCCAAAGAAATAAACAAACAAGTTTATCAAAAACAACTTTATTTGAAAGAAATGCTTCATCAAAATAAAAAGTTTTAAAAAATAACGAGTCTTATGAAAACCGACGCTTTTTACGCTTTTCTCCCTTTTACTAACCACTAACCCAACCACCCACCTTTAGCCCAAGCCTAACCCTTCACCCAAAAAGTCCTCTTGATATTTACAAAGGTGTATAGTTAAAAAGGAGGAGGATTGATTGGTTGGCAAGCTTATGGTAGAAGTAAGTTCCAAGCCGCTCTCGAGTGATTCACTAAAAATACACCTTCGGCCGAGTGTTGAGTGATCCCCTGTGAGGTATGTGAACTTATATATAAATGGAATTTTAAAAAGGCATGTTATGCCTAATAAGTAATTTATCTTATGAAACGTTTTTTAATAAGTCATGACGAATATGATTGTAAATAAATAAAAATAAAACTTAATAAAGAATCTTGGAAATCCTAACACTCTATGACAAGCCCAAAAACCTTCTCTTCTACCCATTCCATTTGGGAGTGTAAAGCCACATTATAAAGAGTTTTGCTTGAGGACAAGCAAAGATTCAAGTGTGGGGGTATTTGATGTGCACAAAATGCAACATATAAATTACATCAATTGTGTCATAAAACTAACCTTTTTTTTAGTATTAATGTTGGAAAAAGCATGTTTTTGTCTTCCTTTTGTATTTTCAGGATTAAATTAAATGAGCTCAAATAAACAAAAGAAGCAAAAAGACAGCTAAATTTAACATAAATACAAGAAAAGGAACAAACGTGGCATGCCCGGCCTCCCCGACAGCATCTTCC
Organism: Helianthus annuus; assembly: GCF_002127325.2. Lineage (NCBI taxonomy): Eukaryota > Viridiplantae > Streptophyta > Magnoliopsida > Asterales > Asteraceae > Helianthus > Helianthus annuus. The sequence goes on along the minus strand of NC_035436.2, from coordinate 77,464,320 downwards.
CAAGCAAAACAAGAAAACAGAAGGCTGAACACGCCCCGTGCTCAATGAGCACGGGGGCGTGCCCAAGTGTCAGCAGAAAAGACAAAGCTGTAGAAGCTTCTATCACCCACCACGGGGGCGTGCCCAGCGGACACGGGGTCGTGGTCAACTCTAAGATTCACAGGATCTAGGGAAATCTTGATACTACAGATACGCTTCTGCACACGGGGTCGTGCCCGGGGACACGGGGGCGTGGTCAACTAATGCAGACAAACTGCGTTTAATGAAGAAAGAGAAGGAGGATGAACACGGGGCCGTGCCCAATGGACACGAGGCCGTGCCCGAGCTTCTGTTCAGCCTATAAATAGGAGTGCTTGGATCACTTGCAACTCATCCCTTGGCACACCACCTCTCTCATACTTCACCCACCACCATCACAACACCATCATCCACCACCATCATCCATTGTCCATCATAGAGTGTGTGAGTCGTCTCGGGATCCAAGATTGATCGTAGGAGTTCTTGACAATCAAAGGCCATGTTTACCTAAGTCTCTTATATCACTTGGTGAAGACAAGTGTTTAGTGTAATACTTTTTATTTTTAGTCTTTTCGCACTTTTTATTTGGTTATGTATTAATGACTTTAATAACTAGTTTCTTATGTTGAAGGTGATTCTTCCTTATCGTTTGTCCGTGGTGTCTTGGCATTATTTTACTGTCTATATAAAATAAAAGATTTTCACCATTCATATCTCCACGGTCTATATGGAGATATGTTGGCTACCTGGTTGGGGGTTAAGGGAACGGTTTGGTAAGAGTCTTGACATTGTTCAGTGTATAGATCCTGCAAAGGACCTGGGTCAGATTTAGTAGGACCTCCCTCAATACCCACCGGTATTGGATGGCGGGGGTCCAAACTCTTTGATCCCCTCATAAGTTAAACTACTATTAAAACTTTAACCCGGCCACTTAGGATTGTATCCCTGCTGACTCAGACTACTTAGCCGAGGGTAACGTCACCTTCAAAAGAGGGGCCTACCATATTATGCATTAATAACTTAATTAATTATCTTTCAATAATCCGACTATTTAGGATTGTATCCTTACTGACTCAAACTACTGGGTTGAGGGTAACGTCACCTTCAAAAGAGAGGCCTACTACAATAGCTAAGATAATCTCTTAAAAATTGCAAAAGTGCGAAAATAATCAAAGGTTACGCTACACACGAGTCGGATCCAAGTGATTCATCTTGTCTATCTGTTTTTATTTTTATTTTATTTATTTTTTTCAGCATTTTAGTTAGTTTTATTTTTCTAGTTCAAAAACCCTTTTTTCTAACTTTTAATTTGATTAGACGTTGAGGATAAACCGGTACTAAAAGCTCTTGTGTCTTTGGACGACCTCGGTATCTTACCAACACTATACTACGTCCACGATGGGTGCACTTGCCCATATGTGTGTTTAGTGTTAGTAAATATCGTGTTTTATAAATATCGTGTAAAAGGGCTTAAAATATACACCTAAAATATATTACACTACACACGCATCAGTATGCACGAGTTGGTCCGTTGGTACTTAGACTATAGACTAGGTCGTTTCTAAGACATCGACCCGGACTAGGTCGAGTCTTGTCTAATTCCCTATAGTTATGGCTCTGATACCAATCTGTCACACCCCAACCGATGGTGGAAACATCGGGGCGCGCCACTGAGCGAAACAAATTGTCCATGAGAAATCCATAACAACTAATTTACCAGATATTTAAATATTATGTCCCATACCATAACATACCAAAGTAAATAATTATTACAGACCAAATATCTCAAAGACAAATAACATGTTCCGACAACTCAGATTTAAATTGTTCGTTTCTAGACTCCAACCTAACTTGATTCCAGCAAATAACAAGCAAGCATCCTAAGCACCTGTCACATACGTTAAAATAGAGGTCAATACACATAGTGTAAAGGTGAGCATACAAGTTTAATAGTATAATAAGTTTAAAATCGTTTACGCATAACCAGCATGTAACATGTATCAAAGTGAACGCAAGTAGGTTATCGACAGAGAAATATACACAGACGTGACTACGAGTTGTAGAATGCGCAACACATATCCCCACTTGGACACGTGAAGTAAAGCCCCTAACAACCCCTGTCCACGACAGGTGCTGAGTCCAAACTATAGTACTATCGTTTCTAAGGTGTCAGGCAACAATCACTGTGTTAACATAACATACAAGCATTCATCTAATAACACGTAGCATGCAATAACGGTCAGCGTATAAATAGTGTTTGTGTTTGGTGTCAATTGTGATTTGAATAAGTAACGTATGTAACACCCAAAAGTGCATAAAGCAAAAAAGGGTTCGAGTATACTCACAGATAGCGTTCAAGTTAATAAACACTGTCTTGGATTGAAGGGAGCACTGAGAGATTAGTGTGAACAGTTAAAGATAGCATAAGCGAAGAACGGCGCGTTAAGCGGTGAAAAGTACTAAGTGTCGAATGGTAATCCGATAGGATGACAACCCGATCGGTTGGTCATTCGATTGGAAGTCAATCCGTTCGGATGGTCATCGGATCGGATGACCATTCGGTCGGATTGACATTCATTTGGTAAGGATGTGTTTGTGTATGATGGATTTGAACTTTTTGTTGTAGCATTTTGAAAATAGAGAAGTATCTCTACCTTTCAGGTCGATCGATCGATTGAATGGTCATTCGATCGGATAGCGATCCGGTCGGCAAGATATTTCTAGTGAAAACAAGTTCACTGCAGGATGGTCACCCAATCGGATGGTCTTCCGATCGGATAGCAATCCGTTAGAACTGATGATCTTTGAAAATTATGAAAATGTTTAAGTGTCGAAGTTCCATATGTCAACCGATCAGGTGGTCGTTCGATCGGATGGCAATCCGATCGGACGGCAATCCGTTCGATGTTCAGATCTTTTGAAAAGTTTGAAAATTGATTAAGTGTTGGAACCAAGTGCAATCCGATCGGATTGCAGTTCGATCGGATGGCAATCCGATCGGACGACAATCCATCCCAACGAATCTGATCGTCTTGGACTAGATTATTTTGAAAGTTTGCGGTTTGATTAAGACGTTATGACAACGTGCTAAACAACGGGGACTCCATCAGACCCAGGTTACTCGATCGAACGGGAATCACCCCAATCCGATCAGTTAGTTGTCCGTGGGTTGTTCCTGTTTAACCTGGAATCGGTTGTCTCTTTGATAGAAACCAGATCCCAGACCGATGCTTCACTAAGAATTGTGTAGAACACTAGAATGGGCTCCGGTTCTATCGGTTTTGAGTGCATTGAGTGTAAAAAAGTTGAAAGAAAGTTGAAAAAGTATCTTTCAATCCTTTTATCTTTGAAAATGTTTAGATCTATGTGAAATCATGTGGAAATCCTTCAGATCTGAGTTATTCTTGGTGGAATGAGGTCAAAACTTGAAGTTCATAAGAACTCCATGATGACATCACTATAGAACACCTCAAATCCGTTGATTTCATGGTTAAAAGTTAAGATTCAAAGGTGAAAATGATGAAGAAGTGTGTGTAGATCATTGAAGTACAAGATGTGAGTTGAAAACTTACAAGAATCGCGAGAAATCGAAGGAAAAGTGGGCTGAGCGTGTTGGTCGAACGAGGGAGAGTTGTCACATCACAGGTGATGTGACAGGGGGTATTTATAGGTTGCCAAAAAGGGAAAGGGAGTGCAGGTGTCAGATGGCTCACCGATCGGATGGCACTTCGATCGGATGGCAATCCGATCGGATGGCAATCCGATCGGATGGCCATTCGATCGATTGGCCATTCGATCGAGTGGCTCCGACGAGTTGCGTTTCGGCGTTTCGTTTTGCATGTTGAGCATTGCGAGTTTCGATTAAGCGATGCGATAGATTAATGATAAGCACACAAGTACTATATCTAACATACAATTATCCAAATTAACTTGCGTTTAGCGTTTGCGATTAAGTTGCGTTGTGATAGAGTTGCGATTGCGTTTTGATTAATCACCACAAACATAAAGTAAACATGCACAAGTAACACATAATTAACACACACACGTAAAACATTATTCAGAATCTATCAACCATGGCGCGAATGCGATTGCGATGCGATTAGCGATAAATCATGTGATAAATATCAATTAAATCTTGATTATTAGTAGATACTCCACATAAAACAACTAAAGAGAACAAAATAAAAGGTTCGATTACATGTCATTAACGTACAATCAATAGTTAAGCAAGGAGTGACGGATCGCAATTAACAATCTTTTCTTCCTTTGACTTTGACTTTGACTTTGACTTCCGTAACACGGGGTGTTACAACCTCCCCTACTTAAGGGAATTTCGTCCCAAAATTAGGCTTTAGGCCGTAACAAACAACTGCGGGTACTTCGCCTTCATGTCACTTTCGAGTTCCCAGGTGAACTTTGCGCCTCGTTTGCCTTCCCAGTGGACTTTCACAATGGGAATGCGCGAGCGTCTGAGCTTCTTGGTTTCTCGGTCCATGATCTCGACAGGCTTCTCCACGAAGTGTAATGTTTCGTCCACTTGTAGATCCTCAAGTGAAACTTGTAAATTCTGCTCGGCTAGGCATTTTCTGAGGTTCGACACATGGAAAGTCGGATGGACGTTACTAAGTTCCTCCGGTAGTTCGAGTATGTAGGCCACTTTTCCAATCCTTTCCAGAATCTTAAAGGGTCCAACATATTGAGGCACAAGCTTTCCTTTCTTGCCGAATCTGATCACACCCTTCCAAGGTGACACCTTTAGGAGTACGTGATCGCTAACGTCAAATTCAAGGGGCTTGCGTCGTCTATCGGCGTAACTTTTCTGACAACTCTGAGCTTTCAACAGATTGTCTCGAAATTGGAGGATCTTGTCAGTCGTTTCTTGCATGTAACATGTAGCAATGTGAAGGCTAGTAGGTTATCGACAATGAAATATGCACAGACGTGACTGTGAATTGTAGAATGCGCAACACATATCCCCACTGGGACACGTGAAGTGAAGCCCTTAACAACCCCTGTCCACGGCAAGTGCTAAGTCAAAACCATAGTACTATCGTTGCTAAGGTGTCAGGCAACAATCACTGTGTAAACATAACATACAAGCATTCATCGAATAACACGTAGCATGCAATAACGGTCAGCGTATAAATAGTGTTTGCATTGTGTGTCGTTTGTGATTTGAATACGTAACATATCTAACACCCAAAAGTGCTTAAAGCAAAAAGGTTTCGAGTATACTCACAGATTGTGTTTAGTAAATAAACACTCTCTTGGATTGAAGGGAGCGCTGAGAGATTAGCCTGAACAGTTAACGATAGCATAAGCGAAGAATGGCACGATAAATGGTGCGAAGTGACCAAGTGACGAATGGTAATTTGGTCGGATGACAATCCGATCGGATGGTCACTCGATCGGATGTCAATCCGTTCAGATTGTCATTCGGTCGGATGGCCATTCGGTCGGATGGCCATTCGTTTGGGATGGATATGTGTTTGTGGCTTTGAAGTTTTTGTTGTAGCATTTTGAAAATAGAGAAGTATCTCTACCTTTTAGGTCGATCGACCGAACGGTCATTCGATCGGATAGCGATCCGATTGGCGAGACATTTCTAGTGAGAACAAGTTCACAGTAGGATGGTCATTAGATCAGATGATCTTCCGATCGGATGGCAATCCGTTAGAAACTGATGATCTTTGAAAAATATGAAAATTGTTAAGTGTTGGAGATCCAAACGTCAACCGATCGGAGTGTCATTCGACCGGATGGCAATCCGATCGGACGGCAATCCGTTCGACATTCAGATCCTTTTGAAAATGTTTTAAGTGTTGGAGCTCAAGTGCAATCCGATCAGATTGTTGTTCGATCGGATGGCAATCCGATCGGACTACAATCCGTCCCAACGATCTGATCGTCTTGAAACTTGGTTATTTTGAAAAGTTTGCGGTTTGATCGAGACGATATGACAACGTATTAAACAACGGAACCTCGTCAGTCCCAGTCGTCCGACCGACGTGGGAATCACCCCAGTCCGACCAGTTTACTGTTCGCGACGGTGGTTCATGTTCAACCCGAAATCGGTTGTCTCATTGATAGAAATCAGACCTCAGACTGACACTTTACTAAGAAATGACTAGAAGGCCTGAACGAGTTCCGATTCTATCGGTTTTGAGTGCATTGAGTGTAAAGGAGTTGAAAGAATGTTACAAAATCATCTTTCAATCCTTTTAACCTTGAATATGTTTAGATCTATGCGAAAGCAATGTTTTAATCATGTGGAAATCCTTCAGATCTGAGTTATTCTTGGTGGAATGAGGTCAAAGCTTGAAGTTCATAAGAACTCCATGATGACATCACCCTAGAACACCTCAAATCCGCTGATTTCATGGTTAAAAGTTAAGATTCAAAGGTGAAAATGATAAAGAAGTGTGTGTGGATGATAGATGTACAAGATTTGGGTTGGAAACTTACAAGAATCGCGAGAAATCGAGAGAAAAGAGGGCTTGAGCGTGCTGGTCAAACGAGAGAGCTGTCACATCGCTGTTGGTGATGTGACAGGGGTATTTATAGGTTTCTAAAAGAGGAAAGTGGCTCAAGTGTCGGATAGGATGGCACATCGATCGGATGACCATGAGTGGTCCGGCGAGTTGAGTTTCGGCGTTTCGTTTTGCATTTCAAGCGTTGCGATGCGTTTAAGCGAGTTTCGATTAAGCGATGCGATAGATTAATAATAATCACACAAATACTATATCTAACATACAATCATCATAAATAACTTGCGTTTAGCGTCTACGATTAGATTGCGATAGAGTTGCGATTGCGTTTTGATTAATCACCACAAACATAAAGTAAACATGCACAGGTAACACATAAATATTACACACACGTAAAACAATATTCAGAATCTATCAATCAAGTTGCGAAATGCGATTGCGATGCGATTAGAGATAAAACGATAAAACATGCGGTTAAACCTCGATTATTAATAGATACTCCACATAATACAATAAAAGTGATTAAATAAAAAGATTCGATTACAAGTCATTGACGTACAATCAATAGTTAAGCAAGGAGTGACGGATCGCAATTAGCAATCTTTTCTTCCTTTGACTTTGACTTGTACTTTGACTTTCGTAACACGGTGTGTTACAATCGCCGTTCTGATCAAAAGCCCGAAAACATGGGTTTGTAATTTGGAAAAAAAACTTAACTCTGTTATGTTTTTTTAACGATGGACTATTTTACAACCAAAATGAAAGAGTTCAGATTATTGTGGGTAATTAACTGAGTTGGGATTATTATCAGCCAAAAGAGACAATTCGGATTATTAAAATCCAATTTGTCAAATAATAAATACCTTTAGTTTCCTCAACCACCGTCGGCCAGTGGCGGAACTAGAACATTAACTCAGGGGTATCCTAAAAATTTTTTTTCACCGTGCAACGTACAATATTAAAAAACGACAATAAATAAAGTAAAACAAATACCTAATAGATTTGTCCTCTTCTTTTTTCATAACTTGAAATTGTTCCATCACATCGTCGTCTTTTACTTCACATAAAAAATCATTTTCGACCGCACAAACCATATCATTGTTCAAAAATTTCGGGCCCATTTGATTGCGTAAATCCGTCTTGACAAGCTTCAATTTCAAAAAACATCTTTCAACGGTTGCGGTTGCAACCGGTAAAAGCAAAGCTAGCTTCACTATCCGATAAACTGAAGGAAAAGAACTATTCGTTCTGGTTTCAACCATAACAGGCGCAAGATCACTTATTCCATTCAAGTTTGCAAATTTATCACCATCACTTACACTGTATTCCCGAGTTAAATTTAAGAGAGAAAAGAAAGGATTCTTTCATTTTCTTTCTTTTCTTTTCTCTCTGGTTCTTTCCAAATTGGAAAGATTAATTTTAGACAAAAAATCTCTCATTTTCTCTTCTTTTCTCTCCTTTAATGAAACTTTGGAACACAACTAAAAATTATTTCCTTCCAAATCTTTTCGTTTTTCTCATTTAATGAAACTAGAGAACATAGCGTTATAGTGTGACGAAATGGGCAATTGAGATTTGGGCTTATTATTTTCAATGTATCCTTGTAGTTGTGCCGTGCCGTCAATTAAAACTTCAAGGCAATTGGGCAATTATTTACAATCTTTTATTATTTTGGGCTAACATATTGGACAATTGGGCTTATTATTTACAATCTGCAATTGATTTGGGCTTATTATTTTCAATTGATTTGGGCTTATAGACTCTTTTTTAGGGGTGTCATCGTATTTGTTAAGGGATATCCTTGGTATCAAAACCGAAAACAAAACTTTTTTTTTACACTACCGATAAAATGTTGAGCCGTAGCCCGTGCTACGGCTCGGACAACATAAGATTCGCCCCTGCAGTCGGACACCAATTTCCATCACGTCTCACCTCCGGTTGATGTTATCTACCTTCACCGATCAATGTCTACCTCCGTTCACTGTCATTCCCTACCACCGACGTCGATACTACCCTTCTCCACCCTTAATAGTGGTATTGCTTTAGTTTTTTCACTTTACTCCTTTCAAACACGTTTTCAAATCTTCCATTATTCTATATATACATAATATAAACAAAAATTCATAAAAAGTTGAGATAAAAGTGAAAAAACTTTTTATACATACATCATATTAAAAAAAATTCATAGAAGTTGAGATAAAAGTGAAAAAAATGACTACCCCTTTGTTTGACACATGGGAATGTGTTTGTTTTTAGGGTATTGGGTGTGGGGCTCGTCCCCGGGACGGCGAACAGCGTCGAAGCCCGGCTACAACGCCCCCCTCCTGTTGCGTGGCGTCGTCATCGTCCCCTCCTAGACTTTCTCGACGGGCTCTCTTTTTTATCACACACACATACATATGTATGTATAAAGGGGCTCATCCCCACACCCTTGGCCATCCCTTTAGGCTCATCGCTCACACCTACGGACGTGGACACCTACGTGAAAGATCATCTTCAAGGGATTACACTCCTCCACACCATTTAGCCTTATCTCTTCTCAGTGGCGAAGCTTCGCCCCCCCCCCCCCCCCCCCCATTTTTCCGAAACCGGGGTGGTGGAAACGTATATACCTAAAAATTTTCTATACGAAAGTACTATTCATAACACTACGCATCGAAAAATTCAAGGGGTCGGGCGCCCCCTCGGAAGTCTTCTAAGCTGCGCCCCTGTCTCTTCTACCACCTTAGATTGTTAGATAAGAAGTTCTTTGTAGGGGATCGGGGGCTTGAGAGGATATCCTGAAAAGCTATGTATATTTTTTACATAATTTATAAATTATATTAACATAAAAAGAACATTCAAAGTAAGAAAGTCTTATTTATAATTTAATTTTTTTCCATTTCTATAAATATGTAGGTGGTTTCCATTTTTCTTTAAATATATAGGTGGAGTAGCTTTTATAGGTGGTTTCCATTTCTTTAAATATGTAGGTGGAGTAGCTTTTGTAGAATTTTGGACTAAAAAAATGTCTTGTTTTGGGGCAGGCGTGGTCGGTTTTTCAACGTTGTTTGCGAGTGTTTTTCCGCCCAACTACTCCTTAAAACGACAGTCACTGTGACAGAATTAAAACACATCCCAATCTATCTTTTCCACGTGGCAGAAGATTTTACTTTCACTTGTCTGTAACCCAATGGAAATCACAGGCTTTTGGAGGGAAAAAAGTGTGACCAAAAGCCAAAAAAAAAAAGAAACCGAAAACGTCATCAGATGCCGGTACGTCCACGTCAGCAGACATGGGACCCAGCTGGAAGCAATAGGTGGGGCATGATTATGAAACATCGGTGCAGGATCCAGAAGCAAATAAGTTTATAACTTTTTAACTTATTTTTTAATTTAAATTATATATTTTAAAAAACACCGTTAATATGTGTTATTTTATTGACATGTAATATTTAAGCCTCATTAATCCGAGTCATAATTTTTCGGTTTCTATATGTGTATCGATAGGAATCTTATTGGATTAGGTGGATCAAATTTTTTTTACGACTCGAGTCGGGTCACATATTAGTTTTATTTGATTCGTAATTTGTATGTGCTTTTAACGTGGTTTAAATTTCAACTTTAGTGTGATGTTGAAATGTTTTTTTATATCGATTTTGATGGCTATAAAACTATGTTTGAGGAAGAAAGTATTGTTTGTATATTTTTTTATTCGAAATTTTGCTTCTAATGATATAAAAAATTTCAAATGTGTTATCGTTTTACATTAATAACAAATTATGACCAAAAAGTGAGTTGTAGCTTAATGTGTATTGTTGTCAAGTATAGTTAACAATAGAATTGTGGTAAACACAACTCGTGTTTTTTTAATAGCATTAGTGTTATTTTATGTTTTGACAATCTAATACAAGACTAAACCAGAAACCGGTCCTTCAAAAAATATACAATGTCTAAAAAATAGGAGCATTTCAAAATTAATTTTCTAAGTATATACAAATTCTAAATTCAGATTAAGGTAACATGCAATTAGTCAAACTTAATTGCTTAATGGTATGCTAATTATAAAGTTGTAGTATACAGTCTATCGGAAAGTTGTGGTATACAGTCTATCAGAAAGGCATGTATGAACAAACATCATTTTATTTTCTAGAAATATATAACATTTAGCCTGTACCAAGCAGTCTCGAATATCACACCCCCAAAATACCACATGCGGAATCCACCGCGAGACGTGTGACGTACTAGGATCTAGCCACTAATCACACTGAACTAACAGTATGTTGATGTACTGGTGTCAGTTAACTTCGTCTTTATTAAGTCTTGAATTGTACTAGATAGATCAGGGCACGTAAAACGAGAAAACGAGTATATAGGTAATTCCGCTTGAAAGGTGTCTAAGACATTTCAAACGGAATTAGAGTCTCAAGCGAAATTAACTAATTCCGCACGGAATTAGTAATTCCGGTTGAAACTTAATTCCGCATGAACTGTTTCAAGCGGAATTAGCCATGCCTATAAATACTGATGTGCCTAGTTCATTTAAAATGGAATTAGAACAGTTGATTGAGAGTCGAGGTGCTGTCCGTGTGTCATTTGAATCTGTAAAAGCTCAAGAATCAATCAATAAGAAGATAATTAGAAAAGAACAAGCTGTTTTATGTCAATCACATTGATTTCGCCTTTGTTTTTGATGCTGAACTTATCGGATTGACTCGTTAGGGTCACACGACGATCCAACAAGTGGTATCAGAGCTCAGGACGAGGAGTTCATACCAATTCAGCTTGATTTCATCGGATTCTCTCACTTCTTCTCATTCTTTTCTGATTTGAACAAGATTGAATGGAAAAAATGACCTGATTTTCACATATATCAAGCGAAACACAGTTTTATCTAATTCTTGAAGGAATTGGACTAAAAATCGACTTAAAACTGATAAAATTCTTAATTCCGCTTGAAAATATGTTCGAACAAAATGACGTCATCATAATTCCGTTTGAACCAGATTCTAATTCCGCACGAAATTAGACATATTGTACTTAATTTCGCTTGAAAGTACAAACGGAATTACTAATTCCACTTCAGAGTACCTAATTCCGTTTCTGTTGGTTTAATTTTGTTTGATATTAGGCTAATTCCGCACGGAATTAGATATTGTGTGGTAATTTCGTTTGAAACTCTTAATCCCGTTTGAGTTGGAATTCCGTTTGAAGCTATTTCGCTCGAACTAATTCCGTTTGAAAACCAATTTTCAAAATTCCAAAAATTTTTCTAAGTGTTTGTTGACTGTTTCAGGTACTTGAAAGATGGATGAGTTCATGAATCCATTTAGTGACGTGTTTTCTTTTACCAGTGGTTCGGGAGATGGCACATCAAACAACACGAATGAAACTACACCAACACCAAGTGCGAAGAAAATTCTTTCGGATGCTATGAGTGTAGACAATGCGTATGGAACATACACTAAGCCGCCCAAGTTGATGGCTATTGAAGATTACAACAGGTGGGCTACAAGATTTGAAGAATGGTTTAAAGCGTGTGCTTATCCCAGTTGGAGAAGTTTGAAAAGTGGATTTGATTTGGGGAGATCAGACTATGAAAATTTACAAGATAATCAAATTGAAAGATACGTTGCTGAATAAAAGTGCATTGCTCTGCTTCACCAATCTGTCCGAGATGACATTATCTCACTGATCGAATACAAAGATTCGAGAGACCTTTGGGAAAAATTAAAAATAAAATGTGTAGGCAGTGTTGAAATAGTTAAGAACAAAAAGAAACTATTACGAAAAGAGTTTGATTTGTTTGGTTGTTTAAAGAACGAGTCTGTTTCCAAGATGATTGAGAGATTTGGGCATTTGAAGATGGAGCTTGCTAGACATGACATCATTTACACTCAAGAAGAGCTGATAGACAAATTGTTTGGCGCATTACCGAATGAGCAAGACTGGCAGTATTTTGCATTAATGCTGAAGAATATGATAAAGCCGGTTGATTTGAAGGTTGATCTGCTCATAGAAAGACTGGAAAGCCATGAATTGGAGATCAAAAAATCTAATAAAGTCAACAACACATCTTATCAGCAGAATGTGGAGCTGTATTACAGAGGCAGTATGATTCCAAAGACCGCATCTCCTAAGACAGCCTTTTCAGCAGAAAGTTCAAACACAATGAATCAAGAAACTCCTAGCAGTGGCTATCATGGTGGTTCTTCGTCGAATTCTTCAAATCAATCTGCAGAAAAGAATCTATTTCAATGCAACATTGCTGTGGATTTGAAAAATGGTCAGAATTTCAGTGAAGAATCTACTAACCAACAGATGGTGTTTTTAGCGTCTGTGTTAGAATCGTACGAAAGTCTCGTTACAGGAAAGATAGGCAACACCAATCTAACAAAGGAAGATTACGATCAAATCGACCCTGAGGAGATGGAATTGATCGATATAAGGTGGTGTATGGCAAGTGCAGTGAGAAAAGCGCAGCGATTCATGGAGATTACTGGAAGACAGTCTATTGGTGGACCTTCTACCAAGTTAGGCTTTAACAAGTCAAAAGTGACATGCATTAAATGTAAACAAAAAGGTCACTTTAAGCGTGAGTGCAGAAATGCTTACACTGATGATACTGCAAATCCTTTTCGAGAGGATTATTACAAAAGAGCGATTTATCATCAGAATAAAGTAGAACCTCCCAGGATGAAGCGGATAGAGGAGGCACCCAAAGAAAAATCCAGGGCACTTGTAGTTTTTCATGATGATGAAGGTTATGATTGGAGTGATTTTTTGCCTGAGGAAGACACAGTTGGTTATGCATTTACAGAGCAAAGATTGTTCCGTTTAAAGATAACAGAACTGAAGAAGTGAAGTATGTGAACAGGAAGGCAACAACTCAAGTCATGAAAAGCAAAATCTATCGTACCTGGATGGAAGCAAAGAACGCAAGGCGATGGGATCCTGATAGAGAATGTTATCTTGATACTAATGGGAACATAGCTGTGGATCCAGATACTGTTGATATTGAAGTTCTCACTAAACAGCTTGCTGATGAAGAAGAAGCCAGACAGAGAGAATGGTGGGGAGGAGGAGAATCTGATGAGAAAGAGAAAGAGAAAGAGAAAGAGCTGCAGCCAAAGAAGATTGATGATGGAATTATTGATACATCACAAGAATTCACCACTGAAAACTTGAAGAAGATGGCTGACAAGGTTCTTGCTGCGAAAGAACTAGAGGTAGTTTCTGGTTCTGGAACTGAGTCCAAAAAAAAGGCCAGTTCAAATGATACACATGAGTCAGGTAAGAATGCTAAATCTGAGAACAACTGCAAAAATTGCATGAAAGAATGCAAAGTTTGCAGTACAGTTGCTTACCTTAGTGGTAAGAAGGTTGAAGAACTGACTGGTAGAGTCAGAAGTGTTGAAGATCACATCTTAAATCGTGATAAGTTGTTAAAAGCTTCGAACGACAAATTAAAAGAATTAACTGAGAAAATCGAAAACGATAAAATTTGATTCTATTGAAAGAAAATGAAAAATTGATTCTTGAAAAACGTCAAATCTCAGAAAATTTTGTGAAGCTAAAACGAACGGTTAAAGATTCTATTGAAAGAAATGGTAAGACATACAAAGAAAATCTTCAACTGACCGGTGTTCTTAGAGTTAAGGAAGAGTTAATCAACCAGCAACTGGATGAAATTGCTAAGTTGAAGCTTCAATTTCAAGAAGCTAAAATTGAAAATAAACGCATCCAGTTAAAACTGAGCAGTTACAACTCCGCAAGCATTGTTTTGCAACGCATTGTTCCCAAACCCATCGGGAAAAACAAAGCAGGCGAAGATGTCTTTTCGGATGGAACAGGGGTGGGGTATCATCAAGTTCCACCACCAGTTTTAAACAATTATTCAAAGAAACAATCAGGGTTGGTTAATGATGAAGATGTTAATGAAGTGAAACTTCCGGACACAATTGATGTCACATTCACTTCATCGTCCGATGAGGATGGTGTCTAATCTGAAATTGTTAAAAGCATGGCTGAAAATGTTTTGAAATCTGAAAGTGACACTACTGAGGATGATGAATGCTTTTTGGACAGATACATTCCAAAATCAAAGTCCCAAAACAACTTAAATGAGGAACCTAATCTTGTGATGTACAAGATGAAGGGTTCTGATAAGTTGTATTTGGATCATGATTTTCCAATAGAGAATGTGAATGTTGGCAAACTGAGAAATTTGTTTAAGTTGATTGAGATTGATGTGTTGGAAATTGAAGGGTTGAAACAAACAAAGAGGCAAATGAATTTTGAAAAAGATAAAGCTTACTACAAGAAACCTGTTGTTCCACCGCGTTTTTATAACAACAATCAAAACAAATGGTCGGGTGGATATCAGGGTGGTAAGAATTATCAGAAAAAGAATGTTCAAAACAGAAAGTTTGCTGAGAAAAAGGTATTTGTGAAAAGTTCAAGTTCGAGTTCACTGTGTGACGAAGAGTCTAAATTTTTTTCAAAATCAAACAAAGAGTTCTTTGAGAAGAAGGCCTCACAGCCTCAGTCTGAAGGCACAAGTCGGGTAGTTGACACCAAATGGAATCAAGTTGGACATATTGCACGAAAGTGTACCAACTTGAAGCCTAAGACTGAAGTTGTTGAGATCCAGAAAAGGAAAGTTGTTGAAAAGGGCAAAGCTCCATTGGTTGTTGAGAAAAAGGTTTTGAAAAATGACAACATCAAAATCAAAACTGAACCTGTAAAGAATGTGGTAACTATAAATGACAAGTTTTACAAACGGGTTGCATCATCTCAACAAACATGGAAGCCAAAAGTGGTTGAAAAGAAAAAAAGCTCTCCAAAACCAAAGGTTTTAGAGTCAGAAAAACAATCATCTTCTACTACACCAGTAAAGATGAGTGTTCCTTTGGATTACTATGTGAAACTTGAGAAAGAAATGCAAAAGTCTGAAAAGAAAGATGTTCCAAAGAAAGACCAACCATCTTGTCAACCTCAGAAAGATGAGTTTTTCTTATACAAAGAGGTTGAGGTTGGGTCTGAAGAAAGCTTGAAGATTAATGATAAGAATTTTCCACCACTGATCACCAAAAGAACTGTCCTTGATGTCCAGTTACCTGAGTCGATAGAGGCTTGGGTGACGTCAAAATCTAACTAAATGTTTTTGAAATGTGAAGGAGCTTCCAAGATCCGTTTCGCGATGGATTATGGATAGTGGAGCTTCTCAGCCCAAGACAGGGAAGAAAACCCTGCTGTACGATGTTAGAGGGTTTAATGGAGGTTATGTGGGTTTTGCAGGAAATCACGGAGGTAGAATTATAGGTGAAGGAACATTATCCAATGGCATTGTCACGTTTGAAAGAGTTAACTACATCGCCGAGCTGGAGAATAATCTGCTGAGTATTTCTCAAATCTGTGATAGAAAGTATACAACGCACTTCACATACAAAGAATGTTTGATATTGAAACCAGGATTTGTTGTTCCCGAAGAATGGATTATCATGAGAGCACCAAGAGTCAATGATCTGTACGTGTTGGATATGAGCGTAGCAACTACAACCACGGGTCAGGCTCATTTTTTCATGTCTAGAGCAACAGAAAAAGAATCACAACTGTGGCACCGAAAGATGGGTCATATACATTTGCGAAAAATGAATCACCTGGTGCACAATGATTTGGTTACTGGTGTTCATGTGAAAGGTTTTCATCTTGAGGGGGAGTGCATTAGTTGCATCAAAGGAAAGCAAAAGAAGAAATCTCACCCCGGGAAGAAAGAAAATTCAATCTCAAGACCTTTAGAGAGACTACATATGGATTTGTTTGGTCCAGTAAACGTCAAAAGTATAACTGGTGATCTCTATTGTCTTGTAGTAACTAATGATTATTCCAAATTTTCTTGGGTATTATTTCTGAAGTCAAAAGATGAGACGTTTGATCGTTTGATGACGCTTTTCAAGAAGATGGAAAACTTGTACCAAACACGCATTAGAAGATTACGTAGTGACAATGGTACTGAGTTCAAGAATATCAAGATGGAAGAGTACTGTGATGAAAGAGGTATATTGCATGAATTGAGTGCTCCTTACACTCCGCAACAAAATGGAGTAGCTGAACGAAAGAACAGGACGCTAATTGAAACGGCCAGGACGATGCTTGCTGATTCCAAGCTACCTGTTAACTTTTGGGCAGAAGTAGTATCAGCCGCTTTCTATACGCTCAACCGGGTTCTCACTGTAAAGAAATTCAACAAGACATGCTTCGAGCTGATCAATAACCGCAAACCGAACCTGAAGTATTTAGAACCGTTTAGGTCTCCCTGCACTGTTCTAGAGCCTTTTGGTAAGTTTGGTCCAAAGAGTATCGAGGGAATATTTGTGGGTTACTCAAGTCCTTTGAGACGAGTCTATGTTCCAAGCTTGAAGCGGATTATTGAGGCACATAATGTTGAATGTCAAGGCTACAGATTGCCACCACAAAATCCCGGTGATTCATGGCGTTTTCATTATGACACTTTGTGGAATTCGTTTGACATGGAAAAAGAAGAGGAATAAGAAGAAGACTTTTTTGACGAGTTGGATATTCTGAGAGAGTATGAGTCATCTCAGGAAAGATTCCCAGCTGAGTCTTCAAGACGTCAAAGGCATACTTCAAATGATGATGAAGCAGGTCCAAGTATTGCTGGAGAACATGATGATATTCAACAAAATGAAGTTGCTCAAGATAATCAGACGGTAGAAAATGATAATCAAGAATCTGAGAACAGACCAGTGTTTGACCATGGTGATTCAGATTCTGAAGGGGAGCAAATTCAGATTTCAATTCAATCTATTCCAGTCAGTGAACAAAGTGTAGATCAAAATATCACAAATCTGGAGGGCGAGGTAGATGTTCCAGGCGAGGTAAAGGTGCATGAGAAGAATTACACCACTCATGATTTAGAATTGGGTGCCGTTGTATTTGCACTAAAATTGTGGAGGCACTATTTGTATGGCACTAAATGTGTGATCTATTCTGATCATAAAAGCCTTCAGCACCTGTTCAACCAGAAAGAATTGAACATGAGGCAGCGACGATGGATGGAAACTCTAAATGACTATGATTGTGAAACAAGATACCATCCAGGCAAGGCCAATGTAGTCGCAGATGCCCTGAGCAGGAAGGAAAGGATAAAGCCAATCAGGATCAATGCCAAAAGCATTGAGGTCAGAAACAGTCTAAATGAAAGGTTGTTAGCCGCCCAAAAAGAGGCAGTATTAGAAGCTAACTACCACAATGAAAAGCTAGGAGTAACTGAAGAGCAGTTATCCTATGGTAAAGACGGAATCCTGAGACTAAATGGAAGAATATGGGTTTCTGTTTATGGAGGACTTCGAGACATCATCCTTAAGGAAGCCCACAGTTCCAGATATTCCGTCCATCCTGGAGCGGATAAGATGTACCAGGATGTAAAGGCAAATTATTGGTGGATAGGCTTGAAAAAGTCTATAGCCACCCATGTGGCTAAATGTCTGACGTGCGCTCAAGTTAAGGCCGAGCATCAGAAACCGTCAGGTTTGCTACAACAGCCTGAGATTCCCACCTGGAAGTGGGAAATGGTAACGATGGATTTTATCACCAAGTTGCCTAAGACGCCGAAAGGAAATGACACTATTTGGGTGATAGTTGATCGACTGACTAAGTCAGCACATTTCCTACCCATTAGAGAAACTTTCAGTTCCGACATGCTAGCCCAACTGTACATGGATAAGATTGTATCCCTGCATGGCATACCGGTATCTATTATCTCAGATAGGGATACCAGATACACATCTCATTTCTGGGAGAGTTTCCAAAAGTCCCTGGGTACGCAATTAAATTTTAGTACAGCTTATCATCCTCAGACGGATGGGCAAAGTGAGCGTACTATTCAAACCTTGGAGGACATGCTTCGGGCATGCGTGATTGACCTAGGAGGAAGTTGGGATAGGCACCTACCTCTGATCGAATTTTCCTACAATAATAGCTACCACACCAGCATTAAGGTTGCGCCTTTTGAGGCATTATATGGTAGAAAGTGCAGAACACCCATTTGTTGGGCAGAGGTAGGAGACGTCCAGTTATCAGGACCAGAATTAGTCCTGGAGACAACGGACAAGATTACCCAGATTACTGAACACCTAAAAGTTGCCCGTGATAGGCAAAAGAGCTATGCTGATGGTAAGCGAAAATCCCTCAAGTTTGAGGTTGGCGATAAAGTTTTGCTCAAAGTATCGCCATGGAAAGGGGTAATGAGATTTGGAAAGAAAGGTAAGTTAAGCCCGAGGTATATCGGACCATTCGAGATCATCGAATGTGTAGGATCGGTGGCTTACAAGTTGAACTTACCAGAGGAGCTTAGTGGTATTCATAACGTGTTCCACATATGCAATCTGAAGAAATGTCTAGCTGATGAATCGCTAGTCATACCGCATACAGATGTGCAAATAGACGAAAGCTTAAAGTTTATAGAAAAACCTGTGTCGATTGAGGACCGACAGGTAAAGAAGCTTCGAAGGAAGTATGTACCCATTGTCAAGGTCAAATGGGAGGGTCGCAGAGGTCCTGATTATACGTGGGAGTTAGAGTCCACGATGCAAGAGAAATACCCTCAATTGTTTCAGTAAATCTCGAGGTCGAGATTTCTTTTAAGGGGGTGAGGATGTAACACCTTGAAAATTCCTGTCCATTTGAGTAAAGACACGTGTCATGTGTGACAGACGTGTCAGGAAAAACCGGATTAAATAAAGAGATATGTGGTAGGATTTCTAGGGCGTCATGTTATTTAAAATACCTCTGAACGACCCAAGGGCGACACGTTATTAAATCACCTCTGAGCGACCCAAATTTTTATAAATCCCAAGATCCTTAAATCAATTAACGATCATCTCATATGATAACCGGTTGCCCTCAAATAAATGAGGTTGCATCTTTATTAAGGACTATGGAAGTATAGGGTGTTACTACTTCTAATCTTAATAAAATTCTTGTAAATAAGAATTGTTATAGTTTGGCCAAGTAATTGAGAGTCCAAGACTCATTTTTGGAATACCCGTCTATGTAACAAGTCCCTTTTTGAGTAAAGATTAAATGGAGAGCCATGCAATGGCTGGTCAAGATGGTCCCACAAACTGAAAAGTGAAGGCATGTTTCGGGCATTGATGGTTGCATGGTCAAGACTTAAAAGTTTTCAAACTTTTGTCTTCTGGCCATCGCTTACGGACCGCAAGGCCCCAGGCTTACGGTCCGTAAGAAGGTTACCTGGGCGTTTTCAGCAAGGTCGGTTACGGACCGCAAAGGTTTAAGCTTACGGTCCGTAAGGAAGGCATACGGACCGCAAGGCCATGTGCTTACGGTCCGTAAGGACGTCGCTGGTAGCAGATTTTGGACAGCTGCCTGTCCAACAAGTTTAACCGACTTAAAACGTAACATTTCGATTCTATGGGCTTGCTAGGCAGTAAATAGCTCCTTAGGGACACTTGGGATCATCCCTTTACTACCCTAGACTTGCTTGTCAAGATCTTGGAGCTCCTAGTTCACTATATAAAGGGTTCAAGTGTGATCATTTGACATTTGCTCATTTGGAACTTTGGCTAAAGACTTTCTGGAGCTCCTCTGGTCACCAACACATTTTCTTAGGCTCTCTAATCCATCTTAGGACTCTTGTAAGTGTCCTTAACCCTCCTTAATCCTTTCTAGCTTAGCTAATTAAGTAAAAGTCAAACCATCGTAATTAAGGTTTGACTTCGTGATTAAGCATAATGTGCTCTGTCAAATCACGAATTAAAGATACCTTTAGGAAGGTAATTAAGTGGGTAACAAACCCTTAAAAGGGTGTTTCTAGATTCCCACTCTAAGCATGTCAATTGTCGAGTCAAAGCTAATCATAAAAAGTCAACAGAATGCTTAATTTCAAATTAACGCATAATTAGCAATGTAGGTTGTATGTAACCTGTTTGAACATTAATATAACTTGGTAATAAGTATAAGAACATGTTCCAACATGTTCAACTCGACAATTTTCTGTTTTAGACCCGGTTCGGAACCGAAAGTCGCATAGTTTGACTTTCGCCTTGACTTTCAGTTCTGACCCGTTTTAGTCAAGATTAAGATTGCCTTAGAGCTTCTTTTGGACCTAATAACATGTTAGTATATCCTCCTGTGATTATGCAACGTGGTTCATTAGATATCTTGTTCGTATGCATGTTTCCGTTAAATGCCCATATGTTGACCATTATGCCCAAATGTCCAAAAATCATGATTTTTGAAAATATAAAAGGGTAGACACCTTAGTTACTAAAATATAAACTTGTCCCCAAAATTTGACATCAGTTTGTGGTCTAGATTAAGAGTTATGCTCATTAGCGTAATTAGAAGCCTTCTTAGTAAATAATTAGCGTAATTAACGCATAACCTATTTAAACCCGAATTTTATATCAAAACTTTATACCCACTGTTATATAATAATATTTTGGGAATTTTAAAGATTTTTATTTATTTTTAGGATGAGCATAACTAGAGGTTTTAAGCTTAATTCGGCTTATGCCGATTTTGCCCTTTCGGCCATAAAATGAGTTTTACAAAACCTTTTGACCTCAAACCTTTTTCTACTGATTTATTATG
Source organism: Helianthus annuus (assembly GCF_002127325.2). Taxonomy (NCBI): domain Eukaryota; kingdom Viridiplantae; phylum Streptophyta; class Magnoliopsida; order Asterales; family Asteraceae; genus Helianthus; species Helianthus annuus. The sequence continues at coordinate 77,443,195 of NC_035436.2, read as the reverse complement.
TTAAATATGATATGTTGAGCCTTCTGGAAATATAAAAATATCAGCTTTTCTTTTAAAACCCGGAAAATGGCTCCAAATCGCCTTTTTAGGCATTTTTACGACATAGTATATGTCGAAACTAGTTTTTATATAAAAGGTCTAATACCTACTGATATATTTAACAAAAATTTATATTATAACAGTAAACTAAAGTTGGAAACTCAGATTTTCCGTTTTACCCTTTTAGCCTATGTAAAATTACCAAAATGCCCTTATGAGGCGTAATTGGCGTTTAAAAACGTTTGGGGCATAATTGGACATACCTTACTGATATTGCAACATATTTGGTGCATATAATCTCAGGAAACTTGCATATGATTTATATGGTTACTCATTACGCACTTTCGCGTTCGGATCGGCTTATGTGACTAGTTCACGCATATTAGCCGAAACGGGTCAAACCGTATCATCTTAGTCTCTAAATTCAGAATGTGTTTAGTTTACCCATATTATACAAGTATCCAAGCTTGTAGGGTCTAAATCACATTCCTCCCCGGTTTTGGCATTCCTCGCGATTAAACCATATTTATTATTCGAAACTAACCGGTCTAGGCCTAGGCTATATTAAAGACCCGTTAGGATTCTAATAGGTTATTATAACCTTCGTTCCAGAATAGGAGCCCAGTAAAAGACACGTGCATTTTTGAAATTGTGGTTATACTTGCTCAGGTAAATGCTTTTAACTTATTTTCCCTTATACGGGCTTGGGGGTACGGTATATAAAATACCGCTTGGTCGGGCAATTGACCCCAACTCATTAGTAGTTGGGTATTATCAATGTGACCCGTTTGAAAACTTGGTGTTGTTTGTTTTTATGTCTTTGGGAGCTTAATGACCATGTCCCGGATATCCTTGGCATCATTTTTGGCCACGACCCTGACACCCGGGTGTAGGCGTACACCCGGTATTATGTCCATATTATTAAGGTATAAACGTTGGCTTCCCACCGCGGACTTATACTAGTGGTGTGTCATTTAACCTTAAACCCGACACGACTCGGGCGACTGAACGCACAACAAACATGTAAATCTTTTACAAGTTTAACTTTGATTAATTATTCCCAAGTTATAAAATGTTTTGTGCCTTGTGCATTTAAAACCAAATTTTTCAAATGTTTTCAAAATGAGTCAGTTAAATTGTATTTACCAGTGCAAACTGACGTATTTTCCCCAAAAAGATTAAGTGCAGGTGCTATACGCAATAGGCTGGTTTCTCCTTAGCATCATAGAGTCTCGCAAGCTTTGGGATGCATATATCTGTTGAACAATTTCTTTCTCTTTATTTTCGATCCGCCTGTGGATCTATTTCGACTATTTGTGATACTCGATATTACACTTAATGGTTGAAATAAATCTATTTTCATTTGCTTCCGCTGTGCATTATAATTTGTGTTGTTTGACAAATGATGATATCAACTACGTCACGATACTCCCCCACCGGGCCCACCGGTGACACGTGGAAATTTGGGGTGTGACAGGTTGGTATCAGAGCCAACACTGAGTGAATTAAACACTAGCTTTTTGTGTTTAATCTCAGTGCACAAATTGCACATTCTTCGAGTTCCGAGTCTAGACATCGAACATAGGACAAACTCTGTTTTGTTTTATTTTGAGTCTTTTATAATTATATTGTCGTGGTTATCTAAATATTGTATGCAGGTCATCATGCCACCAAGATTCCTTCGTGGTAGAGGCAAAGGACCCGTGACAGGTCATGATCACGAAGCCGGGCCTTCGCACCGGCGTACTCCATCTATCACTATGAGCACAAGCCCGCAAGAGCCATGGAGGCTCTATGTCGAACCAGGAAGGCGATCTGTATCCCTTAGCTCTTCACCTTCGTACCAACACTCTTTTGGGCCCCATTCAGAAAACGAGCCCAACAACCAGCCGCCAGCTTTCATACCTCTACAGAGATCCAACTCTCATCATTCTTTTGGCGACCCAACACCCGTTTTACAAAGCCGATTTAACCCGGCTAACCTTCTGCCTGAACCCGTGGGTTTTAACCCACTTGGACCGGAAGACCACTTTTCAGGGGAAAACGACATGGATAAGGATACTGACCCCGTGGAACCTGCATCAGGAACGCCGAATCATCCCATTGAGATCTCAGATGGGTCATTATTCCATGGATCGCCATACCGCGGACCGGACAGTTTTATGGAGAAATTCAATCAGTATGATTGGTATTTCACCCCGTCTGAGCACTCGCATCACGAGCAGCAACAGGATCCTTCGGTGGGTCATCAATTTGTGGCAGTCACGCCGCCGCCACCACCGCCAGTGGAGCAGCAGCCGCCTCCGGAGCCACCGAGGCGGAGAAGGTCAAATTCACGGATGTCCGTGCGAGGTGGAGTTCGAATTAGTACTCCCCAGCCATCAAGTGGCAGCCACTACCCGCCACTTCAGGAGGAAGAGGACCCGCAGATGGGTGGTCCAACAAGCCCTATACCAGATGTCAACTCAGTACCTATGGTACCACCTTTGGGTTTCGATAACCCGATTCCTGCGTATGCTGGGTCAGCGGCATACAACCCCTTCGAGCAGCCGGCACACACCCACTACAACTACAACTACGACTACGGTTATGCGGAGGTAGATCCGTATCAAGTAGCTCGGGATTACAATGCCCTTCACCCTGAAGGACCATACGGAGGGCCATGGACTACTGGTTACCCGACTTATGGGTACCAGCATCAGCCACCTCCTCCACCAGTGTATCAGCCGCCACAGCCACAGATTCAGCAGGAAGTCCTTGAAAGGCTGAACCAAGTCGAACAAGAGGTTCGTGAAGACCGCAGAGAGCGGCAAGGTTTCTTCAAAGGGCTATCAGATTTGCTTAAGTGGAAGTCGAAGAGGAGGGGTCATTGAGAACCCTTGTTATTTTTATTTATGTTGTAATTCAGTCCCTGCGTGGACTTGTTATTCCAGTATTCAGCTCCTGCGTGAGCTTGTGGTTTGTATTCTGCCCCTGCGTGAGCAAGTTTGGTTAGTTAACCCCTGCGTGGGTTTGTTCTTGTTTCCCGCCCCTGCGTGGGCATTTTCATTTATTTTTAGTAGAAGTCCCGTTTGGGCAAATGTTGTTCTGATTTAAAACAATTTGTGGGATGTTTTAATTAAGTTTTCATTTTATTGCATGCATGAATTATGAAGATAAATGAAATATTTAAAGGATCTGCCATTATAATTAATTGGTAAAATCTAAAGTGAACCAAGACCTAGCCTTATAATTTATAAAACAAGGCCAAGATGGTAGTTCCATAATTAGGTTAAGATCCATAATTAACATCTCAATTTAGGACTGTTCTACGTTGATTATTAGAGAATCTTGGAGGTAAAACCTAGCCTTTGTGTTATTGCAAAACCTGGCCAAGATGGTATAACCCATGTAATAGATTCCAATTATTAACATCTGTTAGTATGTTAATGCTCTTGGCAAACTGTGAATCAGTAAAGTCACACAGGCCATATATCATAAAGGGTTAATTTTAAATTCCCTTAAATTATTTAACCACCTCTTTGAAGTGAAGTGCCTGTGGGCAATAATTTAATGTCCTCCCTGACTAAGGACAGTGGTAGCTTATGACACCCTGTTAATAGATGGTAACGAACTATGATTCAACCTAAAACACCTAGATGCTATAAAATCTTGGTTATTAAATATCTTAACTGTCCTTGTGACTAGGCCTTATGTGCTAATAATAAGAGTATTATAGGATAATAACCACATCCTAATGTTTTAATAAATTAACCTAAAATGGCAATTTAAAACCTTGGTTAATAAAACATAAAATACTATAAGAGCCTTTAAGTGAAAACTTTGTCTACCAAATATATGTAGTGTTGAAGCTACATGGCCAGATCAGAGGAAGCCAATAGCCATCCGGTTGAAAACCGTGATGATGCAAAGTTCCTAGTGACTAGTGCCGAGTTGAAAGCAATTGTGAATGAAGCGGTTGCAAAAGCCTTAGCACGGCAGTACAGCGAGTACAGTGAAACCCACAGTAGAACTCTATCTACACCGCATGCTAAACCAAAGAATCATTCTGAAATTCGCAACAAACCGCCACCTACTCCTCCTAAACCTAAGAAAGATGAGGATCGTCATTCCTCAAATGAAAACAGTGTTCACCCCAAGAAGCTTGTGGTTGATGAAGCCCCACGTGCTAAGGGTTGCACATATAAATACTTTGTGTCATGTAAACCTCGAGAGTTTACTGGGGAGAAAGGGGCAGTTGATTGTATGACATGGCTTGATGAGATTGAGACAGTGGTAGACATCAGTGGATGTGCTGAGAAGGATATGGTTAAGTTTGCATCCCAGTCTTTCAAGGGTGAGGCTCTAGCCTGGTGGGGAGCATTGATTCAGGCCTCTGGAAAGGCTGCCCTGTATAGCATGTCTTGGGAGTAGTTTGTTGCTCTTATCAAGGAAAACTACTGCCCTCAGCATGAGGTTGAGCATATAGAGTCCGAATTCCTATCTCTGGTTATGAAAAACCTAGACTGCCAGGCATACCTCACCAGTTTCAATACTTTATCCAGATTGGTACCTTACCTAGTGACCCTGAACCTAAAAGGATCGCGCGCTTTATTGGGGGTTTGGCCCCAGAAATCAAGGCCAGTGTGAAGGCCTCGCGACCTGTTACATTCCGATCTGTCACCGACTTATCTCTGTCTCTCACTCATGATGCAGTGAGACAGAGAGCGTTAAGAAGTGCGGAATCTGACAAGAGGAAACGTGAAGATGATAATTCACGTCGATCGAGTAAGAAACAGAGGGGAAACCGTGATGGTAAGAAAGGGTCTGAGGCCAGGAGAAGCGAGCAACAGTCGGGCGACAGGCCCAAGTGCAAGATTTGTAGGAAGCACCATTTTGGAAGGTGCAGGTTCGAACAGAAATCCCAACCCAAGATGTGTGGGATATGTAAGTCTTCTGAGCACAGAACTCTTGAGTGCAAGAAGTTGAAAGATGCAACTTGTTACAGTTGCAATGAAAAGGGGCACATAAAGACCAACTGCCCAAAGAATGTCAAGAAGACTGAAGATGGAAAGAAGACCAACGCCAGGGTCTTCCAGATGAATGTTCAAGAGGCCATCCAAAACGATAACGTCATAACTGGTACGTTTCTCATTAATGACGTTTACGCAAGAGTATTAGTTGATTCTGGAGCAGATAAATCTTTTGTGGATAATAAATTCTGTGAGCTATTAGGATTGCCTGTTAAAGCCCTTAGTGCAAAGTATGAGGTAGAATTAGCAGATGGTACCTTAGAAACCGTCTCGACTGTGTTAGATGGATGTGCTATATCCATTAGGAACCACTCTTTTCCTCTATCCCTACTACCCTTCAAGTTAGCCGGTTTTGATGTAGTATTGGGCATGGATTGGTTATCGCATAACCAAGCCCAGATTGTATGCAGTAGAAGGCAAGTAATAATCAAGACTCCATCTGGTGAGTCTCTCACCATTCAGGGTGATACGCGTCATGGATTGCCTGAGCAGGTGTCTATGCTCAAGGCGTCCCAATGCTTGAAGAATGGTTGTGTCATCTATATGGCACAGGTAACCATTGATGAGCAAAAGCCCAAAATTGAAGACATTCCCGTTATATCAGAATACCCTGAAGTCTTTCCAGAAGAACTGCCTGGTTTGCCACCAGACAGGCAAGTGGAATTCAAAATCGATATCGTTCCTGGAGCTGCACCTATTGCTAGAGCGCCTTATAGGCTAGCACCAACGGAGATGAAGGAATTGAGAACGCAGCTAGACGATTTGCTAGCCAAAGGTTTCATTAGGCCTAGTTCGTCTCCTTGGGGAGCACCGATTCTATTTGTCAAAAAGAAAGACGGTTCGATGCGATTATGTATCGATTACCGAGAGCTTAACAAGGTTACCATTAAGAATAGGTATCCTCTACCTAGGATCGACGATCTATTCGATCAACTTCAAGGGGCAAGCTACTTCTCCAAGATCGACCTGAGGTCGGGATATCATCAGTTGAAGGTTAAGGAAGAAGATGTGCATAAGACTACGTTTAGGACTCGTTATGGTCACTACGAGTTCCTAGTGATGCCTTTCGGGCTCACAAACGCACCTGCCGCATTCATGGATCTCATGAATTGCGTCTGCAAACCTTATTTGGACAAGTTTGTCATCGTCTTTATCGATGACATTCTCATTTATTCCAAGAATCAAGCTGATCACGAGAAGCACCTCCGTTGTATTCTGAAGCTGCTTCATCAAGAAAAGCTATATGCGAAGTTTTCCAAATGTGAGTTTTGGTTAAGAGAAGTCCAATTTCTTGGACATGTGGTCAGTGAGCGTGGTATTCAAGTGGATCCCGCTAAAGTTGAAGCTGTCATGAATTGGCAAGAGCCAAAGACACCTACGGAAATCCGCAGTTTCCTAGGTTTAGCAGGCTACTACAGGAGATTCATCGAGAATTTCTCAAGAATTGCAGCACCCCTAACTTTGCTGACTCGCAAGAATAGCAAGTTCAATTGGGGACCTAAGCAGCAAGAGTCATTCGATACTTTGAAGCAGAAATTAAGTAACGCTCCCGTGTTAACGTTACCTGATGGGATTGATGAATTTGTAGTCTATTGTGATGCATCACACACCGGGATGGGTTGTGTGTTAATGCAGAAAGGCAAGGTCATTGCCTACGCTTCACGACAGGTAAAGGTGCATGAGAAGAATTACACCACTCATGATTTAGAATTGGGTGCCGTTGTATTTGCACTAAAATTGTGGAGGCACTATTTGTATGGCACTAAATGTGTGATCTATTCTGATCATAAAAGCCTTCAGCACCTGTTCAACCAGAAAGAATTGAACATGAGGCAGCGACGATGGATGGAAACTCTAAATGACTATGATTGTGAAATAAGATATCATCCAGGCAAGGCCAATGTAGTCGCAGATGCCCTGAGCAGGAAGGAAAGGATAAAGCCAATCAGGATCAATGCCAAAAGCATTGAGGTCAGAAACAGTCTAAATGAAAGGTTGTTAGCCGCACAAAAAGAGGCAGTATTAGAAGCTAACTACCCCAATGAAAAGCTAGGAGTAACTGAAGAGCAGTTATCCTATGGTAAAGACGGAATCCTGAGACTAAATGGAAGAATATGGGTTCCTGTTTATGGAGGACTTCGAGACATCATCCTTAAGGAAGCCCACAGTTCCAGATATTCCGTCCATCCTGGAGCGGATAAGATGTACCAGGATGTAAAGGCAAATTATTGGTGGATAGGCTTGAAAAAGTCTATAGCCACCCATGTGGCTAAATGTCTGACGTGCGCTCAAGTTAAGGCCGAGCATCAGAAATCGTCAGGTTTGCTACAACAGCCTGAGATTCCCACCTGGAAGTGGGAAATGGTAACGATGGATTTTATCACCAAGTTGCCTAAGACGCCGAAAGGAAATGACACTATTTGGGTGATAGTTGATCGACTGACTAAGTCAGCACATTTCCTACCCATTAGAGAAACTTTCAGTTCCGACATGCTAGCCCAACTGTACGTGGATAAGATTGTATCCCTGCATGGCGTACCGGTATCTATTATCTCAGATAGGGATACCAGATACACATCTCATTTCTGGGAGAGTTTCCAAAAGTCCTTGGGTACGCAATTAAATTTTAGTACAGCTTATCATCCTCAGACGGATGGGCAAAGTGAGCGTACTATTCAAACCTTGGAGGACATGCTTCGGGCATGCGTGATTGACCTAGGAGGAAGTTGGGATAGGCACCTACCTCTGATCGAATTTTCCTACAATAATAGCTACCACACCAGCATTAAGGCTGCGCCTTACCACACCAGCATTAAGGCTGCGCCTTTTGAGGCATTATATGGTAGAAAGTGCAGAACACCCATTTGTTGGGCAGAGGTAGGAGACGTCCAGTTATCAGGACCAGAATTAGTCCTGGAGACAACGGACAAGATTACCCAGATTACTGAACACCTAAAAGTTGCCCGTGATAGGCAAAAGAGCTATGCTGATGGTAAGCGAAAATCCCTCAAGTTTGAGGTTGGCGATAAAGTTTTGCTCAAAGTATCGCCATGGAAAGGGGTAATGAGATTTGGCAAGAAAGGTAAGTTAAGCCCGAGGTATATCGGACCATTCGAGATCATCGAATGTGTAGGATCGGTGGCTTACAAGTTGAACTTACCAGAGGAGCTTAGTGGTATTCATAACGTGTTCCACATATGCAATCTGAAGAAATGTCTAGCTGATGAATCGCTAGTCATACCGCATACAGATGTGCATATAGACGAAAGGTTAAAGTTTATAGAAAAACCTGTATCGATTGAGGACCGACAGGTAAAGAAGCTTCGAAGGAAGTATGTACCCATTGTCAAGGTCAAATGGGAGGGTCGCAGAGGTCCTGATTATACGTGGGAGTTAGAGTCCACGATGCAAGAGAAATACCCTCAATTGTTTCAGTAAATCTCGAGGTCGAGATTTCTTTTAAGGGGGTGAGGATGTAACACCTCGAAAATTCCTGTCCATTTGAGTAAAGACATGTGTCATGTGTGACAGACGTGTCAGGAAAAACCGGATTAAATAAAGAGATATGTGGTAGGATTTCTAGGGCGTCATGTTATTTAAAATACCTCTGAATGACCCAAGGGCGACACGTTATTAAATCACCTCTGAGCGACCCAAATTTTTAAAAATCCCAAGATCCTTAAATCAATTAACGATCATCTCATATGATAACCGGTTGCCCTCAAATAAATGAGGTTGCATCTTTATTAAGGACTATGGAAGTATAGGGTGTTACTACTTCTAATCTTAATAAAATTCTTGTAAATAAGAATTGTTATAGTTTGGCCAAGTAATTGAGAGTCCAAGACTCATTTTTGGAATACCCGTCTATGTAACAAGTCCCTTTTTGAGTAAAGATTAAGTGGGGGACATGTAAGGGCAATGAGCCATGCAATGGATGGTCAAGATGGTCCCACAAACTGAAAAGTGAAGGCATGTTTCGGGCATTGATGGTTGCATGGTCAAGACTTAAAAGTTTTCAAACTTTTGTCTTCTGGCCATCGCTTACGGACCGCAAGGCCCCAGGCTTACGGTCCGTAAGAAGGTTACCTGGGCGTTTTCAGCAAGGTCGGTTACGGACCGCAAAGGTTTAAGCTTACGGTCCGTAAGGAAGGCATACGGTCCGTAAGGACGTCGCTGGCAGCAGATTTTGGACAGCTTCCTGTCCAACAAGTTTAACCGACTTAAAACGTAACATTTCGATTCTATGGGCTTGCTAGGCAGTAAATAGCTCCTTAGGGACACTTGGGATCATCCCTTTACTACCCTAGACTTGCTTGTCAAGATCTTGGAGCTCCTAGTTCACTATATAAAGGGTTCAAGTGTGATCATTTGACACTTGCTCATTTGGAACTTTGGCTAAAGACTTTCTGGAGCTCCTCTGGTCACCAACACCTTTTCTTAGGCTCTCTAATCCATCTTAGGACTCTTGTAAGTGTCCTTAACCCTCCTTAATCCTTTCTAGCTTAGCTAATTAAGTAAAAATCAAACCATCGTAATTAAGGTTTGACTTCGTGATTAAGCATAATGTGCTCTGTCAAATCACGAATTAAAGATACCTTTAGGAAGGTAATTAAGTGGGTAACAAACCCTTAAAAGGGTGTTTCCAGATTCCCACTCTAAGCATGTCAATTGTCGAGTCAAAGCTAATCATAAAAAGTCAACAGAATGCTTAATTTCAAATTAACGCATAATTAGCAATGTAGGTTGTATGTAACCTGTTTGAACATTAATATAACTTGGTAATAAGTATAAGAACATGTTCCAACATGTTCAACTCGACAATTTTCTGTTTTAGACCCGGTTCGGAACCGAAAGTCGCATAGTTTGACTTTCGCCTTGACTTTCAGTTCTGACCCGTTTTAGTCAAGATTAAGATTGCCTTAGAGCTTCTTTTGGACCTAATAACATGTTAGTATATCCTCCTGTGATTATGCAACGTGGTTCATTAGATATCTTGTTCGTATGCATGTTTCCGTTAAATGCCCATATGTTGACCATTATGCCCAAATGTCCAAAAATCATGATTTTTGAAAATATAAAAGGGTAGACACCTTAGTTACTAAAATATAAACTTGTCCCCAAAATTTGACATCAGTTTGAGGTCTAGATTAAGAGTTATGCTCATTAGCGTAATTAGAAGCCTTCTTAGTAAATAATTAGCGTAATTAACGCATAACCTATTTAAACCCGAATTTTATATCAAAACTTTATACCCACTGTTATATAATAATATTTTGGGAATTTTAAAGATTTTTATTTATTTTTAGGATGAGCATAACTAGAGATTTTAAGCTTAATTCGGCTTATGCCGATTTTGCCCTTTCGGCCATAAAATGAGTTTTACAAAACCTTTTGACCTCAAACCTTTTTCTACTGATTTATTATGTTAAATATGATATGTTGAGCCTTCTGGAAATATAAAATATCAGCTTTTCTTTTAAAACCCGGAAATGGCTCCAAATCGCCTTTTTAGGCATTTTTACGACATAGTATATGTCGAAACTAGTTTTTATATAAAAGGTCTAATACCTACTGATATATTTAACAAAAATTTATATTATAACAGTAAACTAAAGTTGGAAACTCAGATTTTCCGTTTTTACCCTTTTAGCCTATGTAAAATTACCAAAATGCCCTTATGAGGCGTAATTGGCGTTTAAAAACGTTTGGGGCATAATTGGACATACCTTACTGATATTGCAACATATTTGGTGCATATAATCTCAGGAAACTTGCATATGATTTATGTGGTTACTCGTTACGCACTTTCGCGTTCGGATCGGCTTATGTGACTAGTTCACGCATATTAGCCGAAACGGGTCAAACCGTATCATCTTAGTCTCTAAATTCAGAATGTGTTTAGTTTACCCATATTATACAAGTATCCAAGCTTGTAGGGTCTAAATCACATTCCTCCCCGGTTTTCGCATTCCTCGCGATTAAACCATATTTATTATTCGAAACTAACCGGTCTAGGCCTAGGCTATATTAAAGACCCGTTAGGATTCTAATAGGTTATTATAACCTTCGTTCTAGAATAGGAGCCCAGTAAAAGACACGTGCATTTTTGAAATTGTGGTTATACTTGCTCAGGTAAATGCTTTTAACTTATTTTCCCTTATACGGGCTTGGGGGTACGGTATATAAAATACCGCTTGGTCGGGCAATTGACCCCAACTCATTAGTAGTTGGGTATTATCAATGTGACCCGTTTGAAAACTTGGTGTTGTTTGTTTTTATGTCTTTGGGAGCTTAATGACCATGTCCCGGATATCCTTGGCATCATTTTTGGCCACGACCCTGACACCCGGGTGTAGGCGTACACCCGGTATTATGTCCATATTATTAAGGTATAAACGTTGGCTTCCCGCCGCGGACTTATACTAGTGGTGTGTCATTTAACCTTAAACCCGACACGACTCGGGCGACTGAACGCACAACAAACATGTAAATCTTTTACAAGTTTAACTTTGATTAATTATTCCCAAGTTATAAAATGTTTTGTGCCTTGTGCATTTAAAACCAAATTTTTCAAATGTTTTCAAAATGAGTCAGTTAAATTGTATTTACCAGTGCAAACTGACGTATTTTCCCCAAAAAGATTAAGTGCAGGTGCTATACGCAATAGGCTGGTTTCTCCTTAGCATCATAGAGTCTCGCAAGCTTTGGGATGCATATATCTGTTGAACAATTTCTTTCTCTTTATTTTCGATCCGCCTGTGGATCTATTTCGACTATTTGTGATACTCGATATTACACTTAATGGTTGAAATAAATCTATTTTCATTTGCTTCCGCTGTGCATTATAATTTATGTTGTTTGACAAATGATGATATCAACTACGTCACGATACTCCCCCACCGGGCCCACCGGTGACACGTGGAAATTTGGGGTGTGACATGAACTTACAAAGAGGCGCTAACTGAAGATTCTTCGGTCAATGCAATGCAGGAGGAACTGAGCCAGTTTGAGAAGTTAGGAGTGTGGAAGTTAGTAGATTTGCCTGATGGTCATAGGAAAATTAACACAAAATGGGTGTTTAAATGCAAGAGAGATGATCAAGGGGTTATTATTCGAAACAAAGCTCGACTCGTAGTTCAGGGCTTTAGTTAGCAGGAGGGTATAGATTTTACTGAAGTATATGCTCCCGTGGCTCGACTAGAAGCGATTAGAATCTCTCTGGCATTTGCATCATGGAAAAATTTCAAAGTATATCAGTTAGATGATAAATCGGCGTTTCTATACGGAAAAGTAAAAGAGGAGGTATATGTCGGACAGCCACCGGGCTTCATCGACCCAATCCACAAAGACAAGGTTTATTTACTGGATAAGGCGCTGTATGGTTTACACAGGACCCGAGAGCTTGGTACGAGACATTGTCTCAACATCTACTAGCCAACAGCTTCATCCGTGGAAAAGTGGATGCCACTCTCTTCACCAAAGAGGTCGACGGACATCTTCTGATAGTTCAGATATACGTGGACGACATCATATTTGGGTCAACGAATGAAAATTTGTGCAAAGACTTTGAAAAAGTTATGAAGCAAAAATTCGAAATGTCATCGATGGGGGAGATGAAATTCTTCTTGGGACTTCAAGTTGATTAACTACCTGAGGGAATTTTCATACACCAGACAAAGTATGTTCATGATATCTTAGAGAAATTTCTGTTAGTGCATTATCTGTCTATCGCCTCCGTCAATCTATTCCGTAGCAGAAATCGAAGAATTCTAAGCTTTTAGGTTACAATTAGTTAGAAAGGCAAGGTGGCAATTTTGTAAATAATGAGATTTCTCATTATATCCCTTGTGCCAATAAATAGCTCATTTAGTTGTAAAGTTAAAGACTTTTGGAAGACTTGGAGCTCATTTGGAGATTTAGAGATCTAATTGTAGAGAGAGAAAGTCTAGAGAGAGAAAGTCTAGAGAAAGAAAGTCTCTCTACGTGGTTCACGGCATTGTACACGACATCATATCAATAGAATCACGTTTTCTTGTACGTTATTGTGTGTTCGGTCACGTACGTTCACGGATTCCGCACGTCGAACGTTCGTTACGCAATCGAACGGTGTCAAAACCGATCCTACAAGTGGTATCAGAGCTAGGAGCTCGATTGCACGATCAAACGCATTGATTCGTACCAGATTTCAGCAGATTCAGATCCGATTTCATCTATTTCTTCATCTTCTACCTATTTTTCACGTTTTTTTCTGAAATTCGTCAAACTGAATGTGATTTTACGGTCCGATTCATCTGACTTTTGGATATATTGTGCGAATATACTTGATCTACAACCCTACCAAGTTTCAGATCAAATCTCCTAGCCGTTTAGGAGAAATCACAGTTTTTCGGTTCGTTTTTGCGATAACAATCAGATAGGTTCGCTCGTACAATACACAGGTTCGCTTATTCGGTCAAAAAGTCAGGTTCGCTCATAAGATCATTAGATTCGCTTATTGGTAGTGGAGATTCGCTCATTGGGGTTCGTTTGAATAAACATTAGTGGTTCGCTCATTAGATTCGCTTTTGTGATCAACAATTGGTTCGCTCTTATATCAGGATAGTGGTTCGCTTTTGTGACATTACTTGTTCCATAGATCCGCTCATACGGCCCAATCAGGATCTTGCACCGACCCACATAATCAAAATCACAGCCCAATCACATGTGTCACTGTCAAATCGAGGTCATTAAGGGTCCATAACAGTTTGTCGGACACTTGTTAGTGCATGTGTTTTTGTTGGTCGGCTTAGTGGAACAAGAGGCCCTATCATATTGTAACAACCATCATTTGGCCCAATCATAGTTGTTGGCTAAGTGTTGTGATAAGTGTTTTTCAGCCCATCATTTGTTAAACTGTGTGCGGCCCAATCATAATGAAGTAGAGTATAATCGGCCCAATCAAAGAAGAACATTAAATCAAATTTGTCGGCCACTGACATCACATTTTGATATTGGCCCGATAAGATTTTTTTTTCTTGGAATGGGCGGCTAGTATTGTTGGACAAAAGTTTGTTTGGGAAATACAAATTGCCGGTTACTAAAGTCATCGGTTTGAAATCAAAGTTGGCACTTGTCAGATTAGTGGACTTGGAGGTCTGATAAACTCTTAAAACATATTAAAATCCACATATTAAAAGCTGTCTTCGGCCCAAGTGAGTCATAGTTGCAGCCCATATAAAGAAGTTTACGGCTCAATTAGTGAAGGCCTAGTTCATCTTTCGCCCGTATCTTGTGAATTGTTTTTGTTCAGGTGACACGAGGCAATTTACAAGGTAATTCACAAATATAAGTTCATGGCGAATAACGATGAACCTATCCCGTGGAAAGATGATCGTACTGAAGAGCAGAAGTATTGTTATCGGAAAATGCTTGCCGAATACAAAATTCTTAGAATTTCTCGTATCTTTCTAGAAGCAAGAAGAGCAGGAAGATGGGATCCGAAAAGGGAGTGTTATCTTGATGAGTATGGAAACATTGCCATTGACGACAAAACAATAGATATTGAAGCCATCATCAAGGAATACAAAGAAGATGATGAGTATTGGCAACATAAATGGTGGGGAACTCCAACTGAGAAAATGTTAGAAGAAGAGAACGAGAGAAAGGAGAAAGAAGAAAAGGAGAGAAAAGAAATGGAAGAGAAAATGATGAATGGAAAATGCTCGAAATGCGAAAAATCAGAAGCAGACAGTGTGAAACTCTTGAAGGATGTGGAGAGTTTGACATTGGAAAACAAAACTCTGAAGATCGAGAAGAAGGCTGATGAAGATCAGATTTTGAGTTTGCGCATGAACTGCGAAAAATTGAGATCTGATAATGACGAATTTTTAAAGATTATTGAGAGTTTCACAACAAAAAACAAAATTTTGAAAGAAAATGAAAAAGATTTTGAAAGCAAAAGAAAATCTTCAGAAAATGAAGATTTCTGGATAAAATTGGAAAACAAAAATCTGAAAGAAAATGAAACAAGATTTCAAGAACAGTAAAAAGTTTTGGAAAATGAAAAATCTGTTCTTGAAAATCTTAAAATTGAAAATGAAAATTCAATCAAGTTCTATCTTGAAAGAATCTCTCAGCTTGAAAAAGAAACTGAGAATTCAAGAAACAAGATTGATGAACTTGAAAAGAAATTGAAAGGTTTTGTGACTGCATCAGATAGTTTGAATTTTCCCTGTCCAAAACCGATCAATTCTGTTCCAATAAGTGACAAGGTCACAAATTTTGACAAGGTCAAAATTGAAGATTGTGATGACAAATCTGATGATGAAAAAGAAAAAGAAGAAAAAAGAAAAACATTTTTGAAATTAAATGAAATGTTTAAAAATACTGTTTTACATTCTACTGAGAAAGGTGAATGCTCAACGCAAAAACCTGTAAAGAAGAGTGTGAAACAGAAACAAAAAGATAAAAAATCGAAAAATTTTCAAAAAGAAAATAAAAGCTCATCAGATCAATCATCCAATCATTATAAAAAATCACAAAAATTTAAAAATGAAAACTTACAAAATGTTGGTAATAAGTGGTGCATGTTTGACCACAGTTCTCAAAAGCCAAATCCAGCTTACAGGAGAAGATGGGATGAAGATTCTTCAAGGACAAATCATTACAATGATAGAAAACAGAGAAATGGTGACTACCACAAGGCAACTCAATGCTATGATCTAAGTGTGTGGTATGAAAATGGTGTACGATATGAAAGAAAGGAGAGGTATGATAACAGAGTGTGTTACTCTTGTGGCTATCAAGGACACATTGCTGTTAACTGCCAAAGCCTGAGATTTGAAACAAGAAGGTGTTATAATTGTCATATCAAAGGACATATTGCCAGGGATTGCCCAAGGAGATCAAATGAAAGATTGAGGGTTAATTCTCAGAAATTGGCAAAGAAACCAGTCAATGTCAAGCCCAAGGAACTGAAAGTTTCATAACAGAAAGTCAAAGAACAGAAGGTCCAAGAACCTAAAGTTCAAGAAAAGAAAGTGAAGCTTTCACAAGGGTAGAAAGACAAACTGAGGAAGAAGAGGAAGAAAGCACGAGAGTATCTCGAAAGGATTTTGTCCTCGGGTTCACCGAACAGATCGAATAAGAGTTCTGATGAATCAACTCCCTCGACTGCAAAGTCAAGCAAGCCGAATTCGTCAGATGCAAATCTGAGGACAAAAGAGGAGATAAAGAAGAAGGTAAAATTTGGTGGCAATGACTCTGTTTCTTCTGAAACAAAGGAGCCACATGTCGGCGATGAATCTGACTTATCAAAGTCAGATAAGCCACATTCAGGCAATGATTCTGGTTCGTCAAAACCAGAAGAGCCAAGTTTCGAGGTAAAATTGTCAAAAACACCCAAGGCTAGTCAGGCTTGGGTGAATCTATTCAAGTAAAATCCTGACTTGCCGAAGTTCCCAGGTTGGTAAGCGTGGAACATGAATCGGCATATTTCTTGAGAAATTTCACTTTGGTGATTTTTCGTCTTACATGTGGTAAATCAGGGACATTAATTTATACTTGATTTTCTACAAGTGATGTTTGAGATTTAAAATTGAAATTGTTAAATCTGTCAAGTGATTAAAGGAAAACAATGTGATGAAAGAACCCCGAATTTGTGAAATGACACACAAAACTAATTTTCCGAAAAAACCATTTTGATTAAAACAAACTTAAGTGTTTTGAAATCTAAATGGGAAAATAGTTTGTTGTCAGGGGGAGTTCTGATTGTTTATGCCAAATGAATGGCGAATTGAAGTGATTCGATATCAGTTTGTCATTTTATTTGTACGGTTTTCAAATTTTCCTTGAAAATCAAAGGTTTTCAAATTTTCCATGAAAATCAAAATTGAAACATATTTTGATTTTAGGGGGAGAAATATTTTAAAAGAAAATTAGAAAATTTGAAAATACCAAAAACATTGAAAAAGTAAAAATGAGTTTTGTTGAGAAAAGAGGAAATGATAGTACATCAGTGGACTATCACAGCACGCTAAAGAAATGAAATGTCAAATGTGATAAACGGTCTCACTGATGATGTGTCGATAGGTTTTTGCACATTTAGTAGATTTATTCGGGATATAAACCTAAAATTTCAAACTTGCGAAATTCGTGGGGAACACTACTTGGATATATAGGTAACCCCTGAAATCTCGTTTGAAAGGTCTCTTATTCTGATATACTAGGTTTTTATACTCAATGATGTCTGGGGTATTATTCCGGGACTTCTGCTGAACGGAAGTTCTGACCTAGTCCTTGGCTAATACTTTCACCAAAATGCTTGAAACACAGCATAAACCCTCAGCATGCAGATGAAACAATAAAATTGATAGTCGCTGCTGTTGTAACAAAAAGATCCTCTAAAGGGGACATACTGAAAAGTCGAAACTGATATCTCTCTGCGCATACGGAAGTATCAACCTGAGATCCCTCAGTCCTCGCATACCTAATTTATATACAGATATCATTGTAGTATTCTCACCTGTAAGACTGAATATTGAGATTCTGGATACGGGAGTATATTCAAGAGGTGGGACACATGAATGAGTTAAGTTCCTAAAACATCTAAATCGTATCCTGAATAGATTGAAAATTGTGTGAAAATTTAAGAGGACAACTATATCGTCAATCTACGTGAATCGTTTAGAACTTAAAATGATTAAAGCTTAACGGTGCTAGTGATTTGTCTCATGAACTGATATGATCCTCTTACACAAACTCACAAAAATATTATCTGCATATATTTGTTTACTGCATTTCATTCAAAAACAAAAATCCAAAAAGATTTTCAGAGTGTTTTAGCATAAAATTTTTGAAAAGTCAAAAAGATTTTCGACAACTGATGTTGAAGAGCTGATATTCAAAATTTGAGTGCTAAACATGATGAACAGGATTGGGAGAATATGTTGAAAACTTTGAATGTCATATACAAATGTTTTAAAAGGTTGTATGCTTAATTAATCAAGGTATTCATTTGAACTTGTTGTAACTATAAAGATTGATGAGTTAATGATTTCTACCAGTAAGTTTTTTAAATCTAACTGTTATAAATTTGTGAAGCTTATGTTGAGGTAGAGGATGTGCAGGTTAACCAGGTTTCAAATCCTGAGCAGATGCAGAACAAAGCCAGGAATTGATCCTGAATTTATGAAACGATGAAAGCCAGACTATGATCCCGACAGCTGAGTCTAAGGGGGAGTCTGAAGACGAGCTCAACGCAAGAGGAAGCGTGGATTCAAAAAGCCAGATAAATATTTTGGAGGAGCTTGTATACGGAAATCCAGGTGTCGATCCCAAAAGCATGGAAGCTTGATGAAAGGGGGAGCCTGAAGGAAAAAGAGTCTAAGGAGAGGCGGAGCAACGGAAACTCGAAGACAGATCCACGGGGATTTTGTTCGAGAGAGAGAAAGACAAGGCGCTACGAGATTGACTATGGCAATATCCAAGGGGGAGTCTGTTAGTGCATTATCTGTCTATCGCCTCCGTCAATCTATTCCGTAGCAGAAATCAAAGAATTCTAAGCTTTTAGGTTACAACTAGTTAGAAAGGCAAGGTGACAATTTTGTAAATAATGAGATTTCTCATTATATCCCTTGTGCCTATAAATAGCTCATTTAGTTGTAAAGTTAAAGACTTTTGGAAGACTTGGAGCTCATTTGGAGATTTAGAGATCTAATTGTAGAGAGAGAAAGTCTAGAGAGAGAAAGTCTCTCTACGTGGTTCACGACATTGTACACGACATCATATCAATAGAATCACGTTTTCTTGTACGTTATTGTGTGTTCGGTCACGTACGTTCACGGATTCCGCACGTCGAACGTTCGTTACGCAATCGAACGGTGTCAAAACCGATCCTACAATTTGGGATGTCAGGATCTACTCCAGCGTCAACCCCTTTAGCGACGAATCATGGGATAAACCCAGATCTCACCGGAGACAGGGTAGATGAAATGATGCATTGTTCCATGATCGGATCGTTGATGTACTTAACTGATTCAAGACCCGATATCATGTATCCAACGTGCCTCGCAGCACGGTTTCAGTCAAGCCCCAGAGCTTCGCATATGGTAATTGTGAAACGGATATTACACTACCTGAAAGGAACTCCATCATTGGGGTTGTGGTATCCAAAAACAGGCGATTTCACGCTCGAATGGTATTCTGATTCCGATTACGGAAGCTGCAAAGTTAATGCTAAATCAACAACAGCGGGTTGTCCGTTTTTTGGACCATGTCTGGTCACCTGGCAATGTAAGAAGCAAACCTCTGTGGCTCTATCCACATGTGAAGCTGAGTATGTATCTGCTAGCAGTTGCTGCTCTCAGATCTTGTGGATCCAGCAACAGATGCGCGACTATGGTTTGCAATTTCTTAACACCCCTATCTTTGTTGATAATGAGGCTGCTATTAACATTACAAAAAATCATGTTCATCACGCTAAAATGAAACATATCGAAATTCGTCATCACTTCATTCGCGATTGCTTCGAGAAGAAGTTGATACTAATTGAGAAAATCCACACTGACAAACAGAAAGCTGATTTACATACCAAAGCATTTGACAAAACTCGTTTTAAATATCTTTTAAAACTAAACGATATGAAGCTTTTATCGGTGTCGGATGGGATTATTGGCGTTGATGAGGATAACATTGTAGATGATGATGTTGAGAAACAATCTGCAATGGTTTGTCGATTTTTTACTTGTTTTGGTATTTAGGGGGAGTATTATATGTTCAGAAAATACAAAAATAGTAAAAAAAAAATTCAAAAATCCAAAAACATGAGAAAATTTCAAAATCCAAAAACAATAGAAAACTGAAAAAGAGCTTGTGTAAAAAGGGAAAATGATAGTACATTGGCTTGACAGTTACGGTACGCTAAAGAACTGTAAAGTTTTAAAGTTTTTAAACAGTCTCGCTGATGATGTATCGAAAGGTTTTTATACATTTAGTAAATCTTGTTTGGGATATAAACCTAAAATTCAAACTTGCTTATTTTGTGGGGAACAAATCTTGGATATATAGGTAACCCCTGAAATCTTGTTTGAAAGGTCCCTCTTTCTGAGATACTAGGTCTTTATACTCAGTGATATCTGGGGTATTATCCCGGGACTTCTGATTTTGCGGAAGCAATGGCCTAGTCCCCGTATAATACTTTCTGCATTGCTTGATAAATAGCATCACCCTCAGTACAAAAAATGATTAAACATTGCAAAATGCTAATCATGTGCTGTTGAAGAAAATATTCTCTAAAGGGAACACACCAAAAGACGAACCGTCATCTCTTTGCTGAACGGAAGTTCTGACCTGAGCTCTCACGGTTTCGCATTTAACCCTTTACAGATATCATCTGTGGTATACTCACATGTAAGACTGAATATTGGGATCTGGATACGGGAGTATATTCAAGAGGTGGGACACACATATAAGTTTAAGTCATTAATTCACCTAAATCGTATCCTGAACAGATTGAAGTTTGTATGAAAATTTAAGAGGATCAGCATATCGACAATATAAGTGAATTGTTTAAGACTTAGTATGTTTATCAAGCTTAACGGTGCTAGTAACTTGTCGTAAGCTAATATGATTCCCTAACACGCTCACCAAAAATATGTCTGTAAATAGTTTACTTTCATTGCATTCTAGTTCTGTAATTCATTTCTAGTTTAGAAATTTTATTAAAAATCCAAAAAGATTTTTCATTTCTGCTTTATTTTTCGACAAACCAAAGTGGGGAGTTGATCTTCAGATTCAGAAGATTGGAGCAGATGCAGAAAGATTCTAAGCTGGATGATGAGTTGGGAGCTTCACATGATAATTGAGAAAATGGAAAGTTAAAACAAGTTCATTAACTTGAAACTTGTAATTTTCAGAAAAATGTTTGAAAAATGTTGAACAAAAATCAGTTCTGTTTTTGTCACAGATCAACCAAGGTCATTAAGTTGGACTTGGTAGATGAATTGAGTAATCAGGGTCATTAACTTGGACCTGAATACTTAAGTGGATTTTTAAAACTGATGAACATTTAATAAATTTTTAAGATTGAATAGATTATAATGTTAGTTGTTTGAGAAACAGGAAACAGGAGTCAAGATCCCCATGGCAAAGAAAATGTTAAAAGTTTGAACCAGAATTCAAGTCCCAGCATATCGAGAGGGGGAGTCTGCGAAAGGGGGAGTCAGAATTCTGGATCAACATTTAAAGGGGAGATTGAAGGTTAGAGTTTGAAGATAAAAGATTGAAGGATGCTTTTCAATGTCAAAGACAATATAGGGCAGTGAGAGAAAGATCAAGACTAAAGACTGAAGACTGGATGCTAAAGACTTCGTCAACATCCAAGGGGGAGTCTGTTGATGTACTGATGTCTGTTAACTTTGTCTTTATTGAGTCTTGTATTGTACTAGATAGATCAGGGCACGCAAAACGAGAAAACGAGTATATAGGTAATTCCGCTTGAAAGGTGCCTAAGACATTTCAAACGGAATTAGAGTCTCAAGCGAAATTAACTAATTCCGCACGGAATTAGTAATTCCGATTGAAACTTAATTCCGCATGAACTGTTTCAAGCGGAATTAGCCATGCCTATAAATACTGATGTGCCTAGTTCATTTAAAACAGAATTGGAACAGTTGATTGAGAGCCGAGGTGCTGTCCGTGTGTCATTTGAATCTGTAAAAGCTTAAGAATCAATCAATAAGAAGATAATTAGAAAGGAACAAGTTGTTTTACGTTAATTACATTGATTCCGCCTTTGTTTTTGATGCTGAACTCATCGGATTGACTCGTTAGGGTCACACGACGATCCAACACAGTAGAATAATAATCACAAGATCGGAATCAATGTGAAAAGTGCATTTTCAAAACATTAAATTTAAACCAATAATCGTTCAGCGAAAGCGTAAATCATTGTTTAACCAATTTGGCATCGTTTTGTAAAGAAAACATAAAACAAAGGTCCAATGACTTCGCAAATAACACAACCCATGATGACACCGGCTTCCGAGACTGCAAGTTCCAAATCAATGCATCTAACGATCTGCAAGCATGCACAAATATGCCATAAATAAACATATTTCGAAATTCAAAAATATAATTAAATATTTAATAAAAATGAGTTTCATTTGATACAACATCTATGCTTTAAAAATAAAGTTAGTAAAATAATAACTTGATTGATATTAATTTTCTATATAATTATATTAACACCATAACAAAATCTATGCTTTAAAAATAAAAGTTAGTAAAATAATAACTTGATTGATCTTAATTTCCTCTATAATTATATTAACATCATAATTAAATCTTTCATGAAGTTAATAAATGATAATTACAAATTAAAGAATAATTGAACCTGATTTAGATATCTGCCATAAATAAACATATTTCAAAATTCAAATTTTAAAAAAATATACATAACTAAATATTTAATAACAATGAGTCTCATATAATATACTATGCTTTAAAATTAAAAGCTAGCAAAATAATAACTTGATTGGTCTTAAATTTGCTCTATACTTATTTACCACCATGATAAAGTTTTTTAAATTCGACAATAAACAAATAAAATAAGTTTAAGTTATAAGGTTGTTAAATTAGAAAGTTAATAAATGATAATTACAAACTAAAGAATGATGAAAATTGATTTACAAATCGGTGACAAATAAACATATTTCAAATTTACAAATTTCAAGAAGATTGAAATTTCAAATATTTTTGAATCTATCTAAATGTAACATAAGAAGATTGAAAACAAAAATTAATTGAAAATCTAAAACCTAAAACCTAAAACATCTAATTAGTTAAAAAAATCTATTTATTTACATGTAGTTAACATATATATAGTGAATTTGGATCGACTGACCAAAATGCACATTATCTCCACACAGGTCGGCTGCAAAATCCCTTGGTATTGTATGTGAAAGAACATACTAAAAAGTCATATTAAACATATTATAATAATAATCAAGCTTAATAAAAGTATATATAACAAAAGAATAACGTAACATACCAAGTATAACGATTCTGGATCATTGATAAATTTAAGAAACTGGGATTCATCTTCTTTGGATTCATATCTACAAAAAATCTGTAATCAAATTAAAAAATGCATTATATAACAACAACAACAACAACAACAACAATAATAATAATAGTACTAGCTTATTAATAATACTAAATACTGATGGGATTTTCACATGTTTATCAAAGTGATTTCATCTGTATAAAATCAAAACGGAACGGAAATATTATTTAAAACATGTTACTTTTAAGATATAAATTTCATTTATATGCAAAATCCCAAAACCCATATCCATATATGAATATGTGTACTATCAAACACAACCATAAGATGTTTAGAAGACTACCTTCTTGGAGTAAAAGGAAATGAAAAGGATGATGCTTCTTGAACGGTTGCCTTCAATTGTAGAAGATCTCAAGCTTGTATACCCCAAGCCTTCCAACAAAACACTTTAGTTCTAGCTAGGATTTGAACACTTGAATTAAACTTGAAAAACTCTTGGACAAACACAATGTTGGCCGAAAATTTGAGAGCAAAATAACAAGTCTTCCACATGATTTTTCTCATACAAAATGTTTATAAAACATGAGAGGGAACTTGCCACCACCATTGCCCAATCATGTGCCTTCTAACCATGCAAAATGCATGTAATATGATTGGACCAAAATGATCTTGGGAAGACCATGGGGGGAGGGGGTGGCCCACTTGGGGTTTTTAATAAAAAAATTCAAATTTCTTTTATTAATTATTTAAGTCTTATGTATATTTTATAACTTTTAAAAAATATAACATCATGTGTTATAAGACTTATATAACCTTTTATAATGTTATTTAACCCATTAAATAACAAAATAAAATATTCTCTCAAAATAAATTATCTATATAATTTATTAGTTTCTCAAGTGTAATTATTTAGAAAACCAATTTCTAAATATTGTAAGTGTTAATATTTATTTGTTTGATCATATCATAAATAAATTTAAAAAATGTTTGTCTACCTTGTATTTGGGTATGACTCGACTTGGGTCATAACGTACTAGTCACATCAGTTTAATATGTGTCTTGGGCATACGAAATCCAACAATCTCCCACTTGCACAAGATACATAGAAGATTGAGGCAAGTAGTAAAGACCACCTAACTAAAGTTTACTACCCCTAATACGTATGACTATATGTCCCATTCAATAATATCATCCCCTTCAAGTCCCTTACTTGAACATGATTTAGGTGAATATATCATTTATCCTTTCGTCATAGATGTCATGTTAAATCCAGAGACATAGAGTGATCACTCTCTGTTGATTTAACTTTAGCATGCCTGAGACATCTTACTCTCAACGAATAAGAGAAACAAATCCCTTCTTGACTACATACGTCTCTCACAATCACCTTGTACCACACCTGAGTTTAGCCTTATGTACTGTCTTATTACAGACAGCGAAGAACTAGGTCAATGTATAATACTTGGTGAATATCAAGACTCAATATGTATCTCAGGTCAGAGGATACTATGATATTCGCCTTTACTCAAATTTACTTATAATCAATCACAAATGATTCCATGCGGTAATATTCGAGAGCGAGTCAGTCCGATATTTGTATCCCACAAATATCTATGAACTTTGGCAGCAACACTTTGCTCTATATTCATATCTAATGAATATCCACCAATCCAAATTCATAATAGTCTTACATTCATATTTGTTCCCACAAGTATGATCGACTACGGACATTTAGAATAATTAACTTATTCATGGATTTAAACATGCTAATATGAAACGTAACTAAAAATACCATAAAAGAGTTAAATTAACAATTGTTCCAATATCCAAATACAAAATAGATCAAATCCAATCACTAGAATATCGAAGTCCTAAGGCACATGTATGACCCTCATGTTTTGCTCGGTCAAGGAGCTTCGTGAGTGGATCCGCAATGTTTCGATCGGTGTGAACTTGGCGGATACATATCTTTCCTTTTTCAACTTCATCCCTTATGTAGTTGAATCTCCGCTCGATATGTCTAGTCTTTTGGTGTGCGCGAGGTTCCTTGATATGAACAATCGCACCCTCATTATCACAAAAGATCTCTAGGGGGTCTTGAATGGTAGGGACCATCCCTAGGTCGGCTATGAATTTCTTCAACCATGCAGCTTCTTGGGCTGCCAATGAAGCGGCGATGTATTCTGATTCTGTAGTGGACAATGCTACCACGTCTTGTTTTGAGCTCTTCCAAGAGACTGCTCCTCCATTTAAAATGAAGACATACCCCGATTGCGATCGAGAATCACTTCGATCGGTTTGGAAACTCGCGTCCATGTAACCCTTTACAACGAGTTCCTCCTCGCCAGATCCATATATTAAAAACATATCCTTAGTCCTTCTAAGGTATTTTAATATGCACTTAACAGCCTTCGAATGACTGTTAGCTGGATTTTGCTGGTATCTACTCGTCATGCTCAAGGCGCGTGACACGTCCGGTCTAGTGCATATCATTGCATACATGATGGATCCTATAGCTGATGCATATGGGATTCCTTTCATTTTCTCTTGCTCATCCTTTGAGCTTGGACATTGAGATGTATTTAATATTGTCCCCTTTTGAATAGGTACAAAACCTCTCTTAGAGTTCTCCATCTGGAACCTATTCAAGACTTTGTCAATGTATGCCCTTTGGTTTAAACCTATCAAGCGCCTTGATCTATCCCTATAGATCTTTATTCCCAGAATGTAAGTGACTTCACCAAGATCCTTAATGGAAAAACAACTTCCAAGCCAAGTTTTTACACCTTCCATGGTTGGAATGTCATTTCCAAACAATAGAATGTCATCGACATACAGTACTAAGAAAGTGATGATGCTCCCACTAGCCTTCTTATACACAAAAGTAAAGTGATGATGCTCCCACTAGCCTTCTTATATACAAAAGTTTCATCGCCGTTCTTGATGAATTCATATTCCCTAATCTGTTCATCAAAACGGTGATTCCAACTTCTAGATGCTTGTTTATATCCATAGATTGATTTCTTTAACTTGCATACTTTGTTAGGATGTATTGGATCGACAAAACCTTCAAGTTGAACTATATAGACATCTTCCTTAAGATATCCATTGAGGAAAGTCATTTTGACATCCATTTGCCAAATCTCATAATCATATTATGCAGGTATGACAAATAATATCCTAATTGACTTCGGCATCGCCACAGGCGAGAAGGTCTCATCATAATCAACCCCTTGAGTTTGACTGAAACCTTTTGCTACAAGTCTCGCTTTATAAGTATCCAAGTTACCATGCATATCAGTTTTCTTCCTGAAAACCCACTTACTTCCAACTACTTTGGAGTTAAGAGGTAGCACAACCAATTCCCATACTTGGTTGTCATACATGGATTGCATCTCTACGTTCATGGCTTCAAGCCATTTGTCACAATCAGATTTTAACATTGGATCATGGTATGTGGTAGGTTCACCCGAACCTACCACGTAGCATCCATCCATGAAAAATTCATATCTTTCAGGTGGAATACTAATTCTACCAGATCTGCGAACGTTTTGTGTGTATTAATCAACCACTTGATCGTTTTCAACAACCTCTTATTGAGTGCTAGTATAAACCAAACGTATATCGGCTTGTGGTTCTTGATCCTCATCAAGTTCCACTGTTCTACTAACTCCTTCCATAAGGAACTTAGGTTCCAAGAACTCAGCCTTTCGAGCAACAAATACCTTTTGCTCTGTTGGATCGTAGAAATAATATCCTATACCATCTTTAGGATATCATACGAAGATACACTTAGTGGATCGTACTTCCAATTTGTTTGGGGTGTATTGCTTCACATAAGCTTCACAACCCATACCTTTAAATATGATAATGATGGAGCCCTTCCATGCCATATTTTAAAAGGTGTCTTATTCACTTTCTTGGTTAAGCCACATTTAATATACGCGCCATTGAGAGCAAAGTGTAACCCCAAAATGATAGAGATAATGTGCTCCTAGCCATCATAGATCGAACCATATCCAATAGAGTTCGATTCCTCCTTTATCGAAACGAAGAACTTTAATTGAGTTGATTTTCTACTTCATTCTTGAAGATTTTGAACGCTTCAAAAGCTTCATTTTTGTGTTTTACCAAATACACATAACCATAACTACTATAGTTGTCGGTAAAATTAATGAAGTATCTTTCACCATACTTAGTCATTGGCTTAAAAGGACCACATACATCCGAATGTATGATTCCTAATTAATCCTTTGCCCTTTCTACTAAAGGGTTTCTTGGTCATTTTACCTTTGTTGGTGCATAATGTCTAAAGCCTGCGTCTTAGTCGTACTAGTTTAATGTATAGGGTCTGGATAGGGTGTTTATGTATTTTCAGGTGGTTAAACATGTAAATTTGTGTTTTGAATGTTAGTGGTTCGCTTATGTGTACAAGTGTCACAAAAGCGAACCTACTTAGTAGGGAGGTCCGCTCATGTGGCATGTCACATAAGCGAACCTGTTTGCCTATATAAACCCCTGTGTCACTTTCACATTGGAACTGTTCACGTCATCGAAGGTCGAACTGCTGTCCGTACACTTGCTGAAATATCAATGTGAAAGAGTGTTTAAAGTGTATCTCGTCTGTTTCTACTCACTTCTACCATTGTTTTGCTTTGTTTCATGTCCTATATGTATTTCCGCGACATATATGGCAGGCACTAGCTCAGATTGACTCGTTCTAGAGGTCATACTGATCCTACAATTGGTATCAGAGCCGGTTGTGAGTTAGTTTTCCTGATACAAAGCCTTTTACCTATACTTTTTGAGATTCTGACACTTTGGACGGTTAAAATGGACTGAAAAGTTGACATAAGGTGTAAAACTATACAATAACAAACCCTTGAGAAGATTAGACTCAAATTCAGCCTAAAAGTGACCCAAAAGTGCTCGTGATATAGATCCGCTTATATGACAGTTATGTGGTTCGCTCTTTAGGTTCGCTCCAAAGTTCACCATTTGAAGGTTCACTCCTGTGGTCCGCTCAAAATGTCATGTTTCTTAGCTGGTTCGCTCTTGCGATTCGCTCATAGACACTTGTTTGTTGGAGATTCGCTCGTCTGGTTCGCTTGAAAGGTTATTGATCAGGTTCGCTCTTAGGGTTGTTAACAGGTTCGCTCATCAGGTTGTTATCTAGTCCGCTCATAGAGTTTTGTCTGGTCCGCTCTTAGTGATTCACCTGGTTCGCTCTTGGTGATTAGTCTGGTTCGCTTATTGGTTATTGTTCTGGTCCGCTCATAGGACTACTTGTGGTTCGCTTATTGTTACAAACAGTGGTTCGCTTATTTGGTTATTGCAGATTCGCTTTTCTGACCTGTTGTGTGTATAATTCACCGTTGTGGTTAAAATGGAAAACCAAGATTTCTACAACATGTTTGCTGGTAGTGGTGGAGCAGTTCAAAGTCCGGCAAGCATCATGCAAAACGTCAACTTAGAAAACGAATTAGGAACCATGCAGAAGCCGCCAAAGTTGATGAGTTTAGACGAGTATTCGGGATGGTCCGGGAGATTTAAAAACTGGGTTCAGGCAAACCATTTAGAGTGTTGGTTGAAGATCGAAACAAAATATGTACCTCCAATTGATGGGCTCAGGAGTGTTAAAACAATTGGGAGTCTTACAGAAACGGAACAGACAGATTTCAAGGCAGAGAAGAAAATGGTGAGTATACTGCAGCAAGCAATCAAAGAAGATATCCTGGTGCTGCTGCAACATGATGAGAGTACGCAATCTATCTGGCAAGCCTTAGAAAAAAAGTTTAAAGGAAGTGCTTCCATGATAAAGAACAAGAAGGCGCTGATTAAGAAAGAGTTTGATATTTTCACCGGAATTAAAGGAGAGTCGACGAAGCAGTTGATAGAAAGATATTGTCATCTAGTTGTTGAAATGAGAAGGTTAAAAATTGAGAAAACAGATGAAGAATGGATCGACAAACTCTGTGACGCGCTTCCCTATGACGAGTGGGGAACTTATCTGATGATGCTGAAGAATAGTTCTGACTTTGTGAACTACAATCTGAATGTGTTTATTGTGAAGATAGAAGCTCATGAACTTGAGCTGCTGAAGATAAAGAAGATGAGCTCAACCAGTATGCAGCAAGATGTGTCATTGTACTACAAAGGCAGTCCGTCAGCAACAAATTTTCAAAGTCCAAAGATACAGACTGGGTTCAGTGCTGACAACACCTCAAACATTACATCAAATTCTTATTAGTCAAGCAATTCTACTCCGTTTGCAAATTTTGAACCAAATGTTAAAGATCAAGAACAGAGTTCGCCTCAAAGCTCTACTGGATCTAACCAACAGGCGTTCGTTTCTGGCGTTCAATGTAATATTGCTGTAAACATCAAAAACGGGAATGAGATATCGGAAAATGCAGCAAAACAACACATTGCATTACTAGCTTCTGTTCTTGAGGCTTATGAGGGCTTAGTAGCAGGAAGGATCGGTAATCCTGATAT
The DNA here is from genome assembly GCF_002127325.2 of Helianthus annuus. Classification (NCBI taxonomy): domain Eukaryota; kingdom Viridiplantae; phylum Streptophyta; class Magnoliopsida; order Asterales; family Asteraceae; genus Helianthus; species Helianthus annuus. The sequence continues at coordinate 77,413,600 of NC_035436.2, read as the reverse complement.
GACGAAGGAGGATTAGGACCAAATCGATCCCGAAGAGCTTGAATTGATCGACATCAAATGGTGCATGGCGAGTTTGGTGCGAAGGACTCAACGTTTTATGGAGATTACTGGCCGGAACAGTCTACCAGGCCCCGATCAAAAGTTAGGGTTTGATAAGTTGAAGGTTACGTGCTTTAAATGTAAAGAACGTGGTCACTTCAAACGTGAATGTCCCAACCGTGAGGTAAACAATCATCAAAACCCGTTCACAAACGACTACTACAGGCAAGCTATCTATCACAGGCCAAATCAACAGCCTGCTGTTTCAAGGCCACAGATAGAGAATAAACCGGAAAAGGCGCTCATTGTAAATCAAGATGATGAAAGGGTCGCTGATGGGTTTAGTTGGGATAAGTTTATTCCGAGAAAGGATGATCAGGCTATGATGGCAGAGGTAGTTGAAATTTCTGAGATAGTTGCTGAATCGAAGGTTGTTGATGAAGTAGTTTCTGAGGTAGTTGATGAAGTGGTTCCAGAGGTTGTTGAAAAAGTCTCTACGGAAGGTGTTGCAGAAGTTGAGGAAACAGTGGCTGAAGCTCTCACCTATCAATCACAACAGGAGGAATTTGTTTATACAATGAAATCTATTATGCCTCCTAATGTTTTTGATTCTTTTGCAGATTACTTCGAGGAGCTGAGAACCGGAACTTGCCCCAGATTTGAGGAAGAGAAAGAAGCGGTCGAGGAGGTGATCGACGTTTCCAAAGAAATGACCCGGGGTGTTCTGAAGGATATTGCAGACAAAGCTTTGATGAGCAAGCTTAAAGAGGTAGACACAGATCTCCAGGAGTCAAAGTCAGTTGATAAGGTGTCAGTTATTGGAGAGGAAATTGGTGTTCAGGGAGTCGAGTTTGTCCAATCGTCTGTGTCAGAGTCGAACCAAGTCGGTAAAATTGTGTGTGAGGATAAGATTGTTGTTGAGAATGTTTCAATTCCCGAAACACCATGTCAAAGTTGTTCACAACCTTGCATGGAGTGTCTTGAAAAAGACACTAAGTATCAGGAATTGAAACAACATACTGATATGGTGAAGTTTGATCTAGAACAATTAAAAGAGGCGTATGATACGTTAGCTAGGTCAATCAAAATGATTCAAAAAGAGAGCACTGAAAATGATAAAGCAACAAAATTGGCACAAGCCACATTGTTTGACAAACAAAGAGAAGTTAATTTTCATCTTGACACGATCGCATCATTAAGAAAAGAACTTGAGTTGGTTAAGATAGAAAATGACAGAATTGATCAAAAGTTAATGAGCTATGTGGCTTCATCTTATGTGTTAGAACAAATTGTACCTCAACAGCCACATGCTTCACCTGTCTTCAACAGCGTTCCACCCCCAATGTGGAATCACTACACTCAGAAATATCCAGATGGGGTGGAATCTGCGTTAAACCTTAAACTGAAAACAATTGAAAATGAGTTACCTGATAGCATTGACATCACTTTCACTGCATCTGACACTGATAACGAATCCCAGGTTATCAAAACTGTTATTGATCAGGTGTTGGATGATGAAAGTGAAAAATCTGAGAAGGCTAATTCGGTGGAGTCTGTCAGTGATTCTGAGGAGGATGGAAATTTCTTAGATCGTTATCTGTCAAAATCGGATAAAAGTGTGAATGATGATCCAATCATGGTGGTTTACACTATGGTTGGAACTGACAAACTTTATTCTGACATTGAGTTTCCGATTCAGAATGTCAAGTTCGAGAATGTTGAGAAAGTTTTCAAATTGGTTGAACTGAGTGTTAACGAAATCAAGAAAAATGATTTCTTTTCGAAATTGAAAAAGTCATTTGATATTTCACGTCCCAATAGTTCGGAAAAGAAAGATGGGGTGGGTAAATGTCAAAACAAGAAAAATCAGTTAAAGAAACAAGGTATTGGGTTTGAGAAGAAAATGGCTAAACAGATGGTCAAGCTAAAAGATAAGATAGATGATATGTTTGTCGTTGGTACTAGCGTTGCGGTTGAAAAGGAATATATCTTTAGTCAAAAGGCTGTGGACGATTTCAATGCAGCGCAAAAGCTGAAAGTGGAAACTGTTAATACCACTTTTGTCGAGTATGATAAACGTGTCTGCTATCGCTGCAATGCAATCGGACATATGGCTAAACAGTGTCAGAAAGTTTTTAAGAAACCGGTTGTTGAAAAATCTGTTAAAAAAAAATGGTTAAGAAGCCAAAGGTTGAAAAACCTAATGTTCAAAAAAAATTGTTCAAAAACAAACGGTTCTAGTACGTTACTGTGTGTTCGGTCACGCACGTTCACGGATTCTGCACGTCGAACGTTCGTTACGCAATCGAACGGCGTCAAAACCGGTCCTACAAGTGGTATCAGAGCTAAGTCACCGGTCGTTTCAAAAGGTAAACAAGAAATCTCGACCTAAGTCACCGGTCGTTTCAAAAGGTAAACAAGAAATGGTTTCTCTGATTCGTATTCTTAAAAGAGGTGAATCGTTGAAGTCGGAGGATAAGCCGAAATCGATTTTTGAGATTGGCGAATCTTCTAAAACCAGCAATACTTCAAAGTTTTACCCCAAAGCAAAAGTTTTTGAAAATCAGTTGTGGGTCGTGAAATCGAAACCATCAGTTGAGATCAAGAAAATGGAAAATGTTTTGAAAAATGAGTCAAATCTTGTTAAAGATGATGTTGTTGAGTTTGAGTCTGAGCTTGATAAGTTCTTGTCAGAATTTCCCACAATTAACAACAAAATAAAACAAGATGTGAAAGAAAAGGCTTCAAATGTCACAGTTAATTTTCCTAAAACGAATGAAAAGTGCGATGTAGTGTTCGGGTCTGTGTCAGAAGTTAAGAAATCATGGGCATCATTGTTTGAGTAATGTGTTTGTGTGTTGGTTGCAGGGGCTGCCCAAGTCGATTCTTTCAAGGTGGATTATGGACAGTGGAGCATCACGCCACATGACTGGGTCTTTAGCTCTTCTGTATGATGTCAAGTCGATAAACGGAAGCTACGTTGGGTTCGCAGGGAACCAAGGAGGCAGAATTGTTGGCCAAGGAAAGCTTACTAATGGAGTGATATCTTTCGACAAAGTGAACTACATCGTAGAGTTAACAAACAACTTGTTGAGTATATCACAAATCTGTGATAAAGATTTCAGTGTGCATTTTACAAAGTCTGAGTGTTTGGTTTTGAAACCAGGGTTTGAAATCCCTGATGAGTTGGTGTTGTTGCGCGCTCCGAGGGTTAACGATCTTTATATTTTAGATATGAGTGCTGCAACGCCAACAACTCATCAAAAACAATGTTTTGTCACAAAATCAAAAGCTACTGAAAAAGAATCGGTAATGTGGCACCGGAAAATGGGTCATATTCATGTTCGAAAAATGAATTTTCTGGTGCATAATGATTTAGTTGAGGGTGTAAATGTAAAAAACTTTCATTTGTCTGATGATTGTATTGCTTGTAAAAAGGGGAAGCAGATTCGAAAGTCACATCCGCCAAAGATGCTCAACACTATCAGGTTACCTCTTGAGAGATTACACATGGATCTCTTCGGGCCTGTCAACGTCAAAAGCATCAGCGGGGATTCATATTGCTTGGTGGTGACAGATGATTATACAAGGTTTTCGTGGGTTGTATGCTTGGAGAGAAAAGATGAAACATTCGAGTCTTTGATGATATTGTTTAAGAAGATGGAAACGGTGTACAAACTGCCAATCCGGAGGATTTGGAGCGATAACGGAACCGAATTCAAGAATAACAAGATGTACGAGTACTGCAACAAGAAGGGAATTCTTCATGAATTCAGTGCGCCATACACGCCACAGCAGAACGGCATAGCTGAACGAAAGAACAGGACCCTGATCGAGACTGCGCGTACGATGTTGGCCGATTCCAAGCTTCCGATTTACTTCTGGAGTGAAGCAGTTTCAGCGGCATGTTATACTTTGAACAAAGTTTTAACTGTGAAGAAATACAAAAAGACATGTTTTGAGCTGCTGCACCGTTACAAGCCAAATCTTGAGTTTCTAGAACCTTTTGGCTCACCCTGCACTTTTATAGATGAAAACGGTAAATTCGGAGCAAAAGCTAACGAAGGGTTCTTTGTAGGTTATGCCAGCCCGCTAAAAGGGTGTTCGTGCCATGTCTGGGGAAGGTGATTCAGGTCCAACACGTGGATTGTCAGAAGCACACTCCATCGCAACAACTTCCCGGACAAAGATTCCTGTTCGACTACGACAAACTCTGGGAGTCGTTTCATTTGCCGTCCGAGCCGAGTGATGAGGAACTTGCTCTTATGTACCTGTATCAGCAGAGTCAGTCACAAGAGCCAGTATCTAGACCGCTAGATGTTCCTACATCCACCGTGGGTACTCACGATGATGAAGCAGGACCAAGTGGAACTAATCATGAACCGCCAGAGGAACCAGCTCCGTCATTTGACGTTTCTGACGACTCAGATGAGGAACCCGCTCCTACCTTTGACGAGGAGCCAAATGATACATCAGAGGATGCTGTTGATCAAACCGTTGATCTCGATATTTCGAATCTGGAATCGGAAGTAGTTGTGCCTGACACGGTGATGCCACGGACGTTGTCTTACCACCCTTCAGATCAAATCATTGGCGACCTACAAAGTGGTGTCAAGACGAGACATCAAATAGACCAAGCTTTTACGTGTTTTTATTCGTCTATTGCTGATATGCAGAAAGAAGTCTCACTTAAAAGTTTTATTTCGCAGATGGAGCCCAAAACTTACAAGGAGGCATTGACCGAAGACAGTTGGGTTAATGCAATGCAGGAGGAACTGCAACAATTTGAAAAACTGGGCGTCTGGAGACTTGTTGATCTGCCGAAGAATCAGAGGTTTATCAAGACGAAATGGGTCTTTAAGTGTAAACGAGATGATAGAGGAGTCGTGGTGAGGAACAAGGCACGACTTGTGGTCCAAGGCTTCAGCCAACAGGAGGGAATAGACTATGATGAAGCTTACGCACCGGTTGCAAGGCTTGAAGCAATACGAATCTTTCTAGCCTTTGCGTCTTGGAAAGATTTCAAAGTCCATCAACTCGACGTCAAATCAGCTTTCCTGTATGGCAAAATCCTAGAAGAAGTGTATGTGGGGCAACCGCCGGGGTTCACAGACCCACAACACAAAGACAAAGTGTATCTACTGGACAAAGCGCTTTACGGACTTCACCAGGCCCCGAGAGCCTAGTACGAGACGCTTTCGACTTACTTGCTGGACAACGGGTTCACAAGAGGCACAGTAGATAGCACTTTGTTCACGAAAGAAGAAGCAGGCCACTTGCTGATCGTGCAGATATACGTTGATGATATAATTTTTGGTTCCACCAACGACGATTTATGCAAAGAGTTTGAGAGAGTAATGAAGAAGAAGTTTGAGATGAGTTCGATGGGGGAGATGAAGTTCTTCCTCGGGCTGCAGGTAGAACAAATGCCCGACGGAATCTTCATTCACCAGTCAAAGTATGTAAAGGACGTGCTCGACAAGTTCGATATGACAGATTGCAGTCCTGCATCCACCCCCCTCGCGCAGAATCATGGTATTTGTCCTGATGAACAAGGCGTGAAGATGGATGAAACATTATACCGATCGATCATTGGTTCGTTAATGTATCTCACAGCTTCCCGTCCCAACATCATGTATCCGACATGTCTCTGCGCCAGATATCAGTCGAATCCGAAGCAGTCGCACCTGACCATTGTCAAACGCATTTTACGGTATTTGAAGGGTTGCCCAAGCATCGGCTTGTGGTACCCTCGCTCGGGTGACTTTACTTTATCCGGTTTCGCTGATTCTGATTTTGGTAGCTGTAAGCAGAATGCTAAGTCCACCACTGCTGGGTGCCAGTTCTTCGGAACTCGGCTCGTTACCTGGCAGTGCAAGAAACAAACTGCAGTTGCGCTCTCCACGTGTGAGGCTGAGTACGTCTCAGCTTCTAGCTGTTGCTCACAGATCCTTTGGATCCAACAGCAGATGCGCAACTTCGGATTGCAATTCTTGGATACACCGATATTTGTGGACAATGAAGCGGCCATAAATGTTACTAAAAATCTGGTTCACCATTCGAAAACCAAACACATTGAAATCCGTCACCATTTTATATGTGATTGTCATGAAAAGAAATTAATACGGATTGAACACGTGGGCACCGATGATCAGAAAGCTGATTTTTACACAAAACCTTTTGATAAAAAGAGATTTTACTATCTTTTAAAGTTAAATGGGTTGAAAAATCTGCAATCTGGGAGGGTAATCGAATGTGAAGCCGAGCTGGGCCGCGATCTGACATGAACCTGTGTCGTGTTGTCACTTTTCTTTTGTACAGTTGTATTTCCTGCTTTTCGATAAAAACAAAAACACAAAAATATGTTTTAGTTTTAGGGGGAGATATTCGCAGAAAAATACAAAAACATGATAAAATCATAAAAATCCAAAAACATTAGAAAAACTTCAAAAAGAGTTGTGTAGAATAGGGGAAATGATAGTACATCAGCTAGACGGACTCGGTACGCTAAAGAATAGTAATGTAAAAAATGCAATTAAGCAGTCTCGCTAAAGATGTGCCGGTAGGTTTTTACAGAATTAGTAGATCAGTTTGGGATATAAACATAAATTCAACTTGCGTTTATGTGGGGAACCCCTCCAGGATATATAGGTAACCCCTGAAATCCTGTTTGAAAGGTCCCGTATTCTGAGATACTAGGTCTTTATGCTCAGTGATATCTGGGGTATTATCCCGGGACTTCTGCTGTATGGAAATACTGACCTAGTCCCCGGATAATACTTTCCGCAAAAGCTTTGAAACATAAGCTTCACCCTCAGCAAGCTGATGAAACAATAAAATTGATAGTCGCTGCTGTTGAAAACAAAAGATCCTCTAAAGGGGACACACCTTAAAGTCGAACCGTCATCTCTCTGTTGAACGGAAGTTCTGACCTGAGCTCTCACGGTTTCGCATCTACCCCGTTACAGATATCAGCTGTGGTATATTCACCTGTAAGACTGAATACTGGGATCCGGATACGGGAGTATATACTGAGGTGGGACACATGTAAATGTTTAAGTCTTAAAACACTAATCACGTATCCCGAACAGATTGAAAATTTTGTGAGAATTTAAGTGGATCAATATATCGGCAATCTACGTGAACTGTTTAATGCTTAAAATGTAATATCAGCTTAACGGTACTTGCGTTCTGTCGGTAGCTGATATGATCCCCTAACACACTCGCAAAAATATTGTGTGTACATAGTTTCAGTTTGTCCAGTTAAAATCCAAAAAGATTTTCATTTCTCATTTTATTTTCGACAACCGATATTGGGAATTGGAAGATCAAAACCTTTGTGCAGAACATGTCAGTGATTGATGAGGGTTGGGTAAGCTGGAGATTGCAAATTGTGATTGGTAATGTGTTTGAAAGTTAAAATGTGTGAATGTTTGAAATGTTAGAAAGTTCATTCAGTTGAACGGTTTTTGAAAAGAAACGTCAGGGTACTTCATAAGTCTGATCATCCAAGGCCATTAATTTGGACTTGGTGGGTCAAACAGTTGTCCAAGGTCATTAACTTGGACTTGGACAGCTGTGTGTCACTGTGCTTAAATCTGAAAATGCAAAATTGAATAAAAAATGATTTTTTTTAAAAAAGTTAGAAACATGGTTCGCTTTTTCATCAAAAATTCATTGTGGTCTGCTTTTAATGTCATTTACACTCATATTCTGGTCCGCTTTAGTTGTGAAAATCAGAGGATTGCAGAAAAGAGAGGAATGTTTATGAAAATGCAAGCTGATGAAGAGAAGGAGAGAAAGAAAGTTAATGAAAGAATCAGAGTTGCGCTGAGCAAAAAGCCGAAACCGAGAGAAGAGATATACAGAGCTATCTGAAGACCTACAGACTAGACAAAGACTGGGGGTTTATCCAAGGGGGAGTTTGTTGGTGCATAATGTCTAAAGCCTGCGTCTTAGTCGTACTAGTTTAATGTATAGGGTCTGGATAGGGTGTTTATGTATTTTCAGGGGGTTAAACATGTAAATTTGTGTTTTGAATGTTAGTGGTTCGCTTATGTGTACAAGTGTCACAAAAGCGAACCTACATAGTAGGGAGGTCCGCTCATATGGCATGTCACATAAGCGAACCTGTTTGCCTATATAAACCCCTGTGTCACTTTCACATTGGAACTGTTCACGTCATCGGAGGTCGAACTGCTGTCCGTACATTTGCTGAAATATCAATGTGAAAGAGTGTTTAAAGTGTATCTCGTCTGTTTCTACTCACTTCTACCATTGTTTTGCTTTGTTTCATGTCCTATATGTATTTCCGCGACATATATGGCAGGCACTAGCTCAGATTGACTCGTTCTAGAGGTCATACTGATCCTACAACCTTGTAAACAAGATTCGCATGTATCAAATGAACCAACTTCATTTGTGTCCAAAAGACCATTCTTTTGAAGTGCTTGCATGCGATTTCTGTTTATATGACCAAGACGATATGCCAAAGATACGTCTCACTCAAATCCATTTTGAGTTTCTTGGTGATTGCTTGGTACATTTAACTATCAAATGATGTATTATCATGAACCAATTCATAAATACCATTTGAAGGCACAGCTTTAAAGTAAAACATGTCATTCATTGAAATATAAATGTCATTGTTTACAAACTTTAAATCGAAACCATATTGTCTTATAAGGGAAACTTGAATAATGTTCCTAGTCAAATTAGGAGCATTCAAAACATTTTTAAAACAATTTCCAAACCATTTGGAAGTTTCAAAACATAGTCTCCTAGGGCTTCAACTTGAACTTTCGTTCCATTGCCCATGAAGAGACTAATGTCTCCCTTCTTGTAATGTTCAATTCTTTTGAACTCTTGCAACGAATTGAAAATATGAGTTCCACATCCGGTATTTAATACCCATGTGTTAGTAGAAATAATATTAAGGTCAATATGTATCATAAAGATTGTACCTGAGGTTTACCTCGCATCCCTCTTATTTTTCAACTCTTAGAGATAGGTTGGACAATTCCTTTTTAAATACCCTATCTCACCATACACAAAGCATGGATTGTTCATGGCAACCTTTGCCTTCTTTTCTTTTGGTTTCGGTGGGTTCTGCTTTAGCCTTTCCTTTGCCTTTTCCTTTGACGTGTCCCTTTCTTTTAGCATAGTTTGCTTTAAAATCGGGGTGGGGCCTTTTCTTGTTGCCTCCTTCATTGATCGCTAGAACGGGTAAAGCCTTTTTACCCATTCTCGCTTCGGCCGTTTTAAGCATTGCATGAAGTTCACCAATGCTCTTGTCCCATCCATTCATGTTGTAGTTCATCACAAAGCTCTCAAATCTCTTTGTTAAAGAGTTGAGGATCAAATCCGTAGCCAACTCTTTAGAGACGGGACAATTTAGCCTTTCAAGGCGATCAATGTGGCTTTTCATCTTAAGGACATAAGATTATATATGCATGAAGCGCCTGAATGGTTTCGAAGCGTTCTACCATCGCTTGTTGTAGGAATATTTCCTTTAATTGGGTAATCATGTCGTATGCCCCGTGATGTTCAAAATCCTTTTGAATTTCGGGAATCATAGTTCCCAACATGAGGCATGAGGCTTGCATGGAGTCCTCGGTATACTTAACCCAATCATTCTAGGCTTCCACATCTTCCAGGTTAGGTTCATCGGGAATAGGATCGTCCAACACATAGGATATCTTCTCTTGCTTGAGAACGATTCTCAAGTTTCGAAACCAATCCATGAAGTTGTTATGGCTGAGACGATCCTTTTCAAGGATGGTTCTTAGTGATAGGTTTCAGACGGTTTGGTTAATCGGGTTTGCATTGGCCATCTACAAAATTTAACAAGTTCAATTCAGTATTTTTTGATATTATTATATTTTAATCATTAATACCCTTTTGTGTCTTAAAGACAATTAATAATTAAAATCTAGAATCCAACGTTACATTTAAATATTGGTTAGGTGACCTTTATCCCTCTATTTAAATTAACAAGGTAGTCAACGTTTGACAATTGCAACTCTTTGCAATTTCTAGCCATATGGGATCGGTTAAACATCTTTATGTTTAGTTGACATGTCTAATCTCATCAACACCTTTGTCCGCCATGCTTCGGTGACCCTAATCACATGGTTTCCAAATCAAGTCGTCCAACTTACACACACGTGTGAGTTTATACACATAAGTGGTTAGTTGACCTTTATCCCACAAACATGGTAAACCCCCCTCGAACATACAAGTTCCCTCAAATGTGGTTAGGTGACCTTTATCCCACAAACAAGTTCCCAAGTGATTCGAGTGTTGTATAAAGGGATGGTGTTTGACTTGTTTTATAAAGGGGTTTTTAATATTTCAAAATTCTAGTTTAGAAAATATTATGTACCATACATTTGCATGCATTCAAATCCTTGATACCTTAGTGAAAACCAATTTTCAAGGTTCTTTTTAATAAAACCCATTTTATTATAAAATCATTAATTTTTAATAACCTTTTATTAACCATTTTTAATGATTTTGTTAAGAACCAATTTTAAGCTTGTTGTTGATTATTAGTTTGTTAAGCATGCATATCGACATATCATCCAAATAACAAAATTAAGAAACCACACAAGCATAACATACATGACAATAGGTGCATAACCATAGCCAACTATTTTAACAACACTTGTTAGCCGAAACAAGTGTGCCAAAAGGTCCTTCCTAAGGAGTGAAAAATGACACAAGTGATGTGTCGTTGATCTCCCACTTGATCCCGCATCCAAATGATTCAAGTCTCCTTCTTGTGTTGTGATTTCTTCACTTTCTTTGGGCTTCCAAAATGTATTTAAATTCAGCTCCAAACTCCTTTGGACTTTAAAAATGTGTTTTGGTTATCGGGCTAAAATCCCGTTGAGAACCATGAAGTCCTTTGGACCGAATATTATGGTCCAAACCAAAACGCATTTTGTGCATCTTCTTTTACATGAAATAATCCTAATACATTTCTTCTAGTAAAATAAAATGCAACTAATCTATTTATTTTACACGGCAAAGGAAAATAAATAAATTACATATCTTACAAATGGAAGAACAAAGATTATAATTATTACAACCCATTGAAATAATAATGAAATAAATCACAACACAATCATTCAACACAAGGTCATGGCTAGGTTATATGCACCAAAATATATATCCACATATATATATATTAAAATCAAGGAGCAAAAAATGGTTCCCTTTTATAACCATTTTCGGCCATGTGCAAAAACCCGAAAAGGTAAGTTTTGTCCAAACAAACAAATCATGTATATGAAATAATTTTTCAAGATTCCCTTATGCATGTAAGAAAATAATCTTGAAAAACAAAGGGATAACCATGTTAAAACTTTCGGCCATAGGGTTTTATCCAAACCCGAAACCCGAAAATTTTAATCTATTAAAGCATGCATTCATATAAGCGGCTCTAGATGCCATTGATGGGATTTTCACATGTTTATCAAAGTGATTTCATCCATATAAAATCAAAATGCAGCGGAAATGTTATTTAAAACATGTCACTTTTAAGATATAAATTTCATTAATATGCAAAATCCCAAAACCCGGATCCATATATGAATATGCATACTATCAAACACAACCATAGGATGTTTAGAAGACTACCTTCTTGGAGTAAAAGGAAATGAAAAGGATAATGCTTCTTGAACGGTTGCCTTCAAGTGTAGAAGACCTCAAGTTCTATACCCCAAGACTTCCAACAAAACACTTTAGTTCTATCTAGGATTTGAACACTTGAATTAAACTTGAAAAACTCTTGGACAAACACAATGTTGGCCGAAAATTTGAGAGCAAAATAACAAGTCTTCCACACGATTTTTGTCATACAAAATGGTTATAATACATGAGATAGAACTTGCCACCACCATTGCCCAATCATGTGCCTTCTAACCATGCAAAATGCATGTAATATGATTGGACCAAAATGTTCTTGGGATGACCATGAGGGGGGGGGGGAGGGGGCTCACTTGGGGTTTTTAATAAAAAAAACTCAAATTTCTTTTATTAATTATTTAAGTCTTATGTATATTCTATAACTTTTATAAAATATAACATCATGTGTTATAAGACTTATATAACCTTTTATACTGTTATTTAACCCATTAAATAACAAAATAAAATTTTCTCTCAAAATAAATTATTTACATAATTTATTAGTTTCTCAAGTGTAATTATTCAGAAAACCAATTTGTAAATATTGTAATGTTAATATTTATTTGTTTGATCATATCATAAATAAATATTATAAGTGTTTGTCTAGCTTGTATTTGGGTATGACTCGAATTGGATCATAACGTACTAGCCACATCAATTTAATATGTCTCTTGGGCATACAGAATCCAACAAATAAAACTCATCAAAGATGTAATTGAAGTATCAATATATTGCATTTACTGCAGAATCTCTAATTGAAACTATTTTTCATTACTTTAAAAAAGGCAATAACTGAAGTGCCAATCTTTTTCATCTTTAACAACCATGAACCTAAATATTGTAATTATTCAAATAATTCTTGAATGCAAACAACCATGAATGAAAAAAGATGAACTATCTATAAAAAACATGAAGCAATTAATCTGGACAAAAATATAAACACATCTTGATAACATATACACAAACTATAAATATTTTCATTAAAAAGTCAAAACATCCATACAAAAAAACCTTTTATATGTTAACATGAGAAGATCATCAAACATGTATTAACAACTGAAACCGCATAAACTCAAACACGTTTAAACTTATTAAAATAAAAAAACAGTAACAACATTCAACTAACCTGTTAAGTGGTTTGAAGATTCCCCGTTCGATTGATAGTTCAGATTTAGGGTTTTAGCATAAAAGATCAAAACAAAAACATTAATAACTTTGATTAATGTTGAACAATCAAACATAACACACAAACAACATACCTATGATTTTATCCGCATAATGAAGAAGATGTAAGGGCATAAATTAGTATAGGTTTGCGTCTGTCTTGGGTTATTAGTTTGTTTTGGGTTCGAACTGTATAGTGGGCTCGTATGGTTATTTTGATGTCTATGGGATATGGACTTGGCCCAATGTAAAAGGATCTCCTATGCATGTATAAATAGGGGAGTCCTTAGTCTTATTAGGTTGTTGATTCTCATTCAAACTTTGTGCTTTGTGCGACCAAGGATACCAGACGATTCCTTGTAATCGTGTGTTCTTGTGTTATTGAATCAATACAATTGCTTTTGATCTTCTACATCTTACTCGTATTTTCGCTACCTGTTTGGTGTTTGATATCCGATTGTTAAGTGATTCTAGACTTACAATTGGTATCAGAGCCTAAGTGGTCTCACGAAGACTCGGTTGGATCGGATATCTTGAAGATTGAAGGTTGCTTTTGCTGTTGATTGTTCTCGAAGTTCAACAAGAAAGGTCTGATTTCTGTTTTATTTCAGTCTATTTTATAGCATTTTCTTCTGTCGAATATTTCTTGGGTCATAGTAGATTTAAGTTGTTCATCTTTCGATTTAAAAATCTGTTTATTTGCATCTGATTATTAACCCAAGTTGAGGCACAAACACTGATTTTAAAGTGATATTTCTGGTTTGATTAAAATAAATCTGACATATTGTGAATCAGAACGGATTTGTTAATCTGAATTTTTGACTTGTTTTGGTGAAAATTCTTGTGAAAACCAACTGTTTTAGATATCAAAATTGAGATTTAACTACTGACTTTTGATCCTAAAATTTTGGTTTGGTAAAATTGAAAGGGTTTTAGTCAAACACATCAATTTTTGGTTAAAAGTTCTTCGAAAATATTTGAATTTCTGGGTTCTTGTGCTTCGAGTTTCATCAAATATTCACTAGAATTTTTGAATAATTTTTGGGTTTGATCTGCTTGTGTATAAGTTGATTGTGTTTGCAGATTTTTGGAAAGTTTGTTACAGGAAGTTTTAAAAAGATTCGGAAATTGAAATCACCAAATCTTTCGGGATTTTGGTTGATAGTTGGCAAGATTATATTTCCAAAATTTGGCTTGTGCGACTGAAGAACTTGTTCGATTGGTGTGTGTTAGGCTTTTAAAGGACTGAGGCCCAATATTATACCTTGTGCGATTCAATTTGGGTTGTGCGATCACACATAACTGGGCTGTTAAGGACTCAGGCCCAAGTTTTACAACTTGTGCGATTGAAGACCTCTTGTGCGACTGGGAAGATCTTGTGCGATCCTCTGTTCCTTTGAACTTTTGTTAGTGGTGTTGTGCGATTGGACTCTTATGTGACTCAAAGGTTCATCTGAAAGGGGTCATACTACCTTGTGCGTTCGGCCAAGGGTTCAACTGAAGACGTCTTGTGCGATTCACCTTGTGCGATCTGTCTTATGCGATCAAAGGGGTCATTCTGACTTGTGCGATTGACAAAAGGTTCAGCTGAAAGGTGTCTTGTGCGATTCATCTTGTGCGATCAAAGAGGTTATCTTGTGCGACTGTGATTGGACTTATTCACGTGGACTAGACCAGTTGGGCTCGTGGATTGTTTTACAAAACTGTTTTGTATTGAATCGTTTAATTGGCTATTGAACCATCTGAATTGTTATTTTGATCTATTTTGTAATCATTAGTGATATTTCATCTGATTTTCATATTTAATATTACCTGTTTCTCATAAGTTCAATTGTCTTTTCAGAAATGGCTCAAACTAATCAATTGGGATTGACTGAAACTGCTGCTATTAACCAGGATCTAGATAACATAATTGGAACTAACAACAGGATTCCCAGGCTCATTTATGGGGGATCCTTTTCGGAATGGAAGTTCAGGATCATCCAATACATGAGAATCAAGGATCCAAAGGCGTGGAGGTCCATCTGCAACGGACCAACTGTGATCACCTACGTTGTGAATGATGCTGAGGGAACAACTGCTCCTAAGCCCGAGTCTCAATTTACTGAAGGGGATCGTGAAAAGCAGGACATTGATGTCAAGGCTCTTGCTATGCTGCAATCTGCTCTTGCACCAGAAGTTGACATTGGAGTTCGTGATTGCAAAACTGCTAAGGAAATGTGGGAAGCTTTGCTGGTTATCTATGAGGGAAATGAAGAGATGAAGGAAAGTAGAAGGGAAATGCTTACCCATAAATTCAACCTATTTAATCACTTCCCAGGGGAAATTTGGAAAATCAAATCCAAAGATTTGTTGCCTTGGTCAGTGATATAAAAACTCATGATATCAGCCTTGAAAAGTCTGTCACTAACAAGAAACTGCTTAATGCTCTTCCAAGAAACTGGGATACCAATGTAACTCTCATCAAAAGAACCAGGGACTTAGCTAGAATGACTCTTTCTGAGCCAATTTCATTGCTAAAGTCTTATGAAATGGATGACAAACAAAGGCTCTACAACCACACTGCAAGTTACAACAATGCAGGTGTATTGACCAACAGCGCTTTGATGTCTCAGCAAGGAATGAGCTCGCTTCCAGGACCCTCCACTGTGCAGTTCCCTGCTAATCTTGGAACTTTTGTTAACCAATCTGGGTACTTTCCTGCTGTTACTCAACAAGTGAACCAAACTCCATCTGCTGCACAGCCCACTAATCAATCTGCTCCTACACCCACAAAACTTCTTTCGAATATCACTACTGCCTTTGCTGCTACAAACTCCTAAGTTGCTACTTCAAGGGAATTTGAGCAAGCTATGGCTTTCATGACAGGGGTCATGAACTGTTATCACGCATTCATTGCTGGAAGGGTAAAAAAACAACATCGACTCTTCTGAACTGCTGGTAGTCCATCCTGATGATGTTGAAGAAATGGATATCACTTGGCAAATGGCCATGGTAGTGTTTCGTGCCAAGAATTTCGTGAAGAAAACCGGTAGAAACAAATGGGAAACAATTGATGGTGAGATTGGTTGGAATAAGGCTAAGCTCAGATGTTTTAATTGCCATGAGCCTGGGCACTATGCTAGAGAGTGCAAACAACCAAGAAGGGAAAGAGTCGATCCAAATGTTACTGCCATTGTTAGTTCAGCAGCTCGACCAACTCCAAATGTTGTTTCAACCTCGAACATCACTGTCACTCGTCCCACTCAAGGTTCACCCTCAAACACTACTGCCAGAACTCAAGCTGCTGAATCGGCTGCAACTCCTGGAAATGCATTGGTGGTTCAGGAAGGAGGGGGCTTTGATTGGACCCAACAGATGAACGATCTGCATATCACTACAAACACTTTGTACCACTCAAATCAAGCTCTCATGGCAGAAGTGAAAGAAGATGCTGACTCGGCAGCTGAAGATGTTGAGGGAACGATCTATCATGCCCTCATGGCTCAAATGAACGACTACACTCCTTTTGAGGCTGAGGTATATGTAGATGATGTTTGTTGTACTTTAAAATGTAGAGAGAAGGTAAAAGGTTTTAAGGAACAGGCCGAATCGCTTACTATGCAACTTCAATATACCAGATCCAGTAGTTACGAAGTTAAAAAGAAACTGGATAGGTATAAAGATATGGTAGATGTGACAACTCGTATCTAGAACCTATTCTTGTGATTTATGTAACGTATGTGAACGATATGTGACTTTTATGAAAGTGAATTTTATGTGAATGTTACGTTATTATGTGTATATGTGTCACATGTTACGTGAATGCTTTGCATTATGTGTTTATATCACTCAAACCGCACAACATGAACCAACCACACAACCCTCTCACAACCGCACAAGCCCATTAGAAGGAGGCCGCATTCTTTTGTGATCGGACCATAAGGGCGGCCCATGTATGGGTTCGGCCCACATACCTTACACACATAACACTAGGGTATCTAACGATGGCAACATAGCAAACAAGGGGTAACCACTCCCCGGATACACATGGGCACACTCCCTAGGGTATCTAACATGAGCAACATTGTAACGCAACATGGAATCGCATTAACATACATCTGGTAACTCAACACGTTAACAAAACCTTGAACTCACCGGCGTAGTCTGACACACTTGTTTGCATGCTTGTAGGTCGTTAACTTTGGAACATGGACTTGCTATCTGGGCGTGCTGGAGTGGTCATGGATTGAAGCTACTGGATTATTTATAATTGATACATTGGTTTTAAGTTTATTTTGAAACAATTACTAAACGACTTATCATATGCTTCCGCTACATAACTCTTGGGAATTAATATTGTGTTTGACATTTAATCTTGGCTATTAATGACATGTTTTATTTAAGTATTTACTATTGGTTCAATGTGATTGGTGGCTCAGACTCTGATGTGTAACACGCCTCGCGGGGTTTCCGCAGGTGGTATTTTGGGGGTGTTACAGTTTGGTATCAGAGCCACTGGTTATAGTGAACTAGGTTTTAAAACGTTTTGTAAAACCAGACTATAACCGAACAACTTCGAAAATCGATCATGACACTCAGCTCCAGATTGCAAGGTTCGTCTCTCTCACTTTATACATTACTTGCTTAGCAGTCACACACTCACAACGTATATCAACTGGAACATCTAACACCATAGTGACTTGATAGTGTGACACTACTCTTCGACTCATGTAAACCATAGACCTGTAATACCATCTGTTGTGTTATTTGAACGGGGGAAACTTCGAGCGCAAGCTAAGAGGCACTGAGATAAGCATGCAAATCGCCTTATTATTATGGGTGCACACTTAATAATAACGTGGGGTGCATGCAAGTCCCAGTGAGGCTTATCGAGCGTGAGAAGGGTTCTGCCTTACTATGTGTGAACTTGGTAGTATGTAAATATCAGTATGATCCTTGACTCATATCTCATTTCGATTTCTAAATCGGTTTATTCCCAACTATAGAAACATGAGTGGACGAGGACACGGACGTGGCAACATCAACATGACTCAGGCTGAGTTGACTGACCTAATCAATACCCGCGTGGCTGAGGCTTTAGCAGCCTATCAAGCTGGTCAACAAGCGCAACCTCAACCTAACCTGCCTGCTTGTACGTTCAAAATGTTTATGGACTGCAAGTCACAGACCTTCACCGGGACAGAAGGGGCTGTGGGACTCCTAAGATGGTTCGAAAAAGCAGAGTCTGTGTTTGCTATCTGTAACTGTCCCGCTGGGGACAGGGTGAAATATGCTGCGGGTACCTTGGCTGATGGTGCCCTAACATGGTGGAACGCCCAAGTACAGTTGTTGGGTATCGAGGCAGCGAATGCCACAACTTGGGAAGACTTTAAAGAACTAATCAGGGAGGAGTATTGTCCTCGGGACGAGGTCCAGAAGCTGGAAAACGAATACTACGACTTGAAGATGGTTGGATCTGAAGTCGAAGCGTATGTGAAGCGATCGTATGAACTGGCCGACATGTGCCCAAACTTGTCACGGCCTATGTCTCGGAGGATTGAGTTATTCATCAAAGGGTTGCCTCCGCGTGTGAAGAGCTTGGTCACTGCAGCCCATCTCAATGATTTGACACAGATCGTTCGTCTGACTCACAAGATTGTGGATCAAGAGGTGGAAAGCGATTCGTTACCCCCGCGTATTTCGGCCACTAATGCTGCTACACCCACTGCCACTGCGTCCGCTAATGATAACAAGCGGAAGTGGAGTGATTATGACAAAGCATCCAGTGCTGGTCAGACTCAGAAAAGGCCAGACAACAGCAACCGCAACATCAGCCAGTCGTCTTCTGTCAATCAAGGCCAGGGAAGTGGCCGCAGCCAGGGTTCGTATGCAGGGAAGAAACCACGATGTAACAAGTGTGGCTATCATCATTTCGGGTCGTGTGATCGGAAGTGTGACAGGTGTGGTAAGGCGGGCCATGAGGCCAGGGAGTGTAGGGCCCCACAGCCTAAACACCAGCAGCAACAAAACCAGCAGAATCAGAGACAACAGGGACAACCACCCCAGCAGAACCAGGGTTTCAGAAAGGGGTGCTATCAGTGTGGTGATGAGGGTCACTTTAAGTGGGATTGCCCTCAGTTAAACCAGAACGCTAACGACAACAACCGCCCGAATAACAACAATGCTGGAAACAACAACAACAACAACGGCAACAGCGGGGGTAATGGTGCTCGGGGCAGAGTGTTTCAGCTTGGAGCAGGGGATGCCAGGAATGACGGCAACGTTGTAACTGGTACGTTTCCTGTTAACAATCGTATTGCTTCTGTATTATTTGATTCGGGTGCCGATTGGAGTTACGTGTCCCTAGAGTTTAGTCAACGATTAGGGATAACCCCAACACCTTTAGAGGTTAAACAAGTAGTAGAACTAGCGGATGGTAAGACGATAGAAGCCTCGAATGTCCTTTTCGGGTGCAAACTAGATCTCGTGGGTCAGGTGTTTGATATTGACCTCCTATCCGTTACACTCGGTAGTTTTGACTTAGGTGTTTAATTAACATGGAACAAATTCATACTGACGACAATGTCGCAGATATTTTTACAAAACCGGTTGATAAAGCACGTTTTCTTGCTCTTCTTGAACTTCTCAAAATGGTCGAATTCGAGGATTGACCGCGGTCACACAAAAATATTTTTCTTCGTTTCTGTAAATTTGTTTCTTAAATATTTTAAGCAAAAATTTAGGGGGATGTAGTCTCTCAAAAAAATACAAAAACATTGAAAAATCAGAAAAATACAAAAACATTAAAAATCAGCAAAAATACAAAAATAGTTCTTTGCTTTTGCCATGCCTTGGCTACAACCCGGGAAATGAAATAAATTTTCTCTATGTGGATTAAGGCCGACTCATGTAAGACCAATATTGAAATGGTTTGACTCTAGAGTGATGTGCTGGTAGGCTTTATCCTGATGGCTGGACTCTTTGACTGGTACTGTTTAGAACACTAATAGCTATTTTATGACCTCAGGAAAGAACGTTCACTTGGAATTAGAGCATAGCTATTTGAATGCGTAGGTAATGTCCCGATATACACAATTTCGTTCTAGTTCTGAAAACTTTTCTAAACAACTCGTGTATCTCCTCTGTTTTGCGTGAGCAAAGACCTAGAGGTGCTAGGCAACGTCGGCTTCTGTTTTGCGTGAGCAAAGACCTAGCTGTACGTTGTCGCTCTGTGGATCAAATACACCCGAAAGAGGCCCTCTAGTGCCCAAAAGAAACCCCAAAATAAAAACCTATATCAAACTGAGAAAATCTCATTTGATTTGTATATTATATCCATCTCCGCTGATCCATTCTGTTTTTTTCTCACTCCAGTCCAGTCAAGGTTTCAGAACTCTAGAATGGGCTTGTGAAATATATGGTAGGGAAACTACTTGTTAGGATCTGAGGCTCTCAAGATTGTGTTTGTTTGTAATAGATGAACAATAATTAAACATGATTCAATGATTTATGCAGCGGAAATGAACACAAACTTTGTAAACACAATCAAAGAGGAAAATAATTTTGATAAATACATGCTTTTCATTGAGTCGAATGATTACAATACAAATCAAAAGAGTACAAAGCATGCTTACAAACTAAACTCCCCCTCAGCCTGATACTCCATGGTTGATTGCACAAGATGAAAGGATTGGATCAGGGGAGAAGAACTCACTCAGTCCATCAAATGTAACAGTACAAAGTACTGCTCCATTTATAGGCAAATCAAACCACTGAAGCATCAAAGCTGACGTCACCATGAAAGTGACATCCAACAACCTAACAACCTGTAACCACTGATACATATAACTACTGCTAGCTAACCACTGATACTATTATAATAGATAAGGTAAACAATTGTTTCTTCATACAACTGCTTTATTCCAAGCAGGGTTTGGTCTTTGGCAGCACTTGACTTTGGGCAGTAGATTAAAGAGCAGTACTTTTGTCTTCAGCAGTTGTTGTACACAAGCAGTACTTGATGGTCGGCAATTGTAGTATATAATCAGTGGATGAGGGCCATCAGATGTTATAACCACTTTCAAGGGGAAAGTTTAATGCAAACAGCTGCTTATTATGAATCCACTGTTGTGATCCGGTTTTGGCTCTTATTATCTGTTCCTCTGATAGGGTTCAATCCCAACAATCTCCCCCTGGAACAGATAATGCCAAAACCCTTCATTATTCTGGATTTTTATTATCTCATCAGAAGTTCCCTAACTTGTCCTTTAAATTGTAGTTCAAAATCCATGGAACTTGTGCCTTCCTCATCCCTACACAGTATAAGCTCAAGGAGATCTTGTAGATCTTCAACACTCAGGCCCAATGCTTGTTCCCTTGATATGTGCTTTACTTCTCCATTGGATCTGATTAGGGTCAATACATGGGTCTTTTGATCAGACATCCATTTTAGTATTTTTGAACCCAATGGGTTTCTTGGGAGAGTTTTATTTACTGATGAGTTGGGGGTTTGTGGCCTTGTGAGAAGTTGTTGATCAGTACTCTGTGCTTTTGCTGATTCAGAGTTTTCAGCTTGATCATTACTCTGAGCTTTTGATAGTTCAGAGTTTTCAGCATGATCAGTACTCTGAACTTTTGCTACTTCAGAGTTTTCAGCTGACATTTGTTTGAAGGCCTTTTTTATGATTTCATTTGTTGCAGCTATGTCTTCTGCAGTTTCTTGTTCTTCTGCAGTTTCTTGTTCAATCTGCTCTTGCCTTTTTCTTTGTTCTAGCTCAGTGACTGAAACATCTGCTGATGTGATCAGTGGTTTAGGAGCACTGATTTGTTTTAGCTCTTTGTGTTCAGGCTTTTGTGATAAACTAGAATATGTCATTCTTCTTTTCTTTAGTCTTTCATAAGCCTCATCTGTATACTGCTTTGTCCATTTTGCTATGGCTTTGGCACTTCCCACCTTTGCATTCACCAACTCCTGCTTCTTTCTTTTGTATTCTGAAGTAAGTTTATCAATGGCCTGTTTGTATTTGCTCCAATTTGGAGCTGTTCTTTTCTTACTTGGATCATTCTTGATTCTTTTGATTCTGTTTATCTCATGCTTTAGTGCAATGAGTGGCCATTCACTGAATTATTCTTCTTTGGCTGGATAAAACTTTTCTTTCATGATGTATTCAAGATACTCCTTTCTCATTACCTTTTGTAGGGCACAACATCAGGTGGCATATTTGACATGTCTTTGCTCAGGTCTTTTGCATAATCTTCCATTTGTTTGACCTTAGTGAGTAAAAACTCCATTCTCTCAGAAATGGCTTTATTACCTTGATCTTTGCATTCAATTCTAACTCTTATATCTGCTTGCCTGGCTTTGAGTTTTAGATACTCATTCATGTTTACTAGATTCCTGAACCCAATGAGAGAAGGAAATCTTCTTTTCTACAGATCATCTTCTGTATAGAATTGTTTCATCTCATCCTTTACAGCCTCCAATTCCAGTGGATAACTTTCAGCAACAGATACAATGTTTGCAGGGTTTACTGGTTTGGCCAGAGTTGGTGGAGTGGATGGTTGTGGCTTGATAACATTGTAAGGTGTGGAGGATAATGGAGTAGGTGCTGGTATATCATCATTATTTTTCTGAAATTTCCTTTTTCTTGTGTAAAGCTTTTTGGGTGAAGGAGGTTTTGGTTGTGATGTGACACTGGGTTGTATGGTGATTGTAGAAATGGTGAGAGCAGTGGTGGATGGCTGGCAAACAGCTGTTGAAACAATTGGTGTTTCAACCTCTGTTGTCATTACAACTACTGATGTGTCAGTAGATGTCATCCGCTTTTGAGCAGGTGGTGATTTGATGGGTGGTGATGTAGTTGAAGTGATGGCTTTTGGTGGTGAGGTGATTTTAGGTGGAAGAAGGGCAGTGGTTGTGGTGTTTATGGTGTATGTTGGAGTGATGGTTTTAACAGCTGCTGAAACCACTGATGTTCCAACAGTTGTTGACACAGCAGGGGTTACATCAGCTGTTTGGGTAGAGGTTTGGTGTTTGGAATTTTTTGAAGATGGTTTAGAAGCATGCTTTTCTTTTTCTGGTTCAACATAAAGGCCATCTTATCAACTTTTTCTTCCATTCCTTAACTTTCTCCCCCTTTTTGGCATTATCCGGGGGTAGTTGATCGATGAAAAGAATATTGGAAGGAACAGTGCTAGTGGTTTTCAGAATGCGAGCCTTTATAGCCTTGATATCTGCTTGGGTGTTTCTAAACCTTGACTCCTTTATATTTTTCAGTTCCTGCACATATATAGCATGTTGCTGGTCTGCCATTTGTCTTTGTTTTTCAAGCACGGGTTGAAATACATTCCATAGTTTATTTGCAGCAGGTGCAGGTTGTGCAGGTGCTTGAGCTGGAACAGCAGTGGGTTGTGCTTTTTGAGCTTTTAACAGTTGTTGCACCATATTCTTTATTTCAGTGACAGATGTTTCAAGATTGTCAATTCTCCCCGTCAATTCTTGATATTATAAATCATCACCCAATTTATTGGGATCATCTGATTCCCCACCAACAGTGGTTGTACCAATGTGTGACTTAGGAACTGAATCCCAAAAATCATTCATTGATGCCCTTTGTTCTTGGTACTAGGGTCTTCTTCCTTCAGCACTTGATAACCTTTTAAAGGTACCAGTGGTCATAACAAACTCACTGGTGGTTCACAGAGGTGCTATACAAGGAATTGCCTTCAAGGGAGTCTTATTAATGTAACCATTGTCCAAGTGTAAACCGGTGGGTCCAACACTTGTAGTGGCTGCTCCACTTGAACTACTGTCAGGAATTACTTGTAATTCAGGCAGTGTAACCTCCTCAATTGTTGCTGGGATAGCAGAGGTATGAATAGCAGACCCAGTCACTTGTGGGAGTATACTCTCAGTGATAGGTGATTGAGAGGAACTAGTTTGTGTCTGTACTATATCAACTGCATGCAACAAGGGTATAATGGATTGTGGTAGTGAGAGGGGAGAAGATACGGGTGTTAAAAGAGACGTGTCCTTGGGATTAGGACTGAGGAAGATGGATCCAAGTGAATCCAGAGCTTCATAATGAGGGGTCTCTGTGTTTTCAACCTGATCCTTTTGTGAGGATGCAGGAGGAGTTTGAGGCAAGGGTGGAGATCTTTCTACCATCTGCTATGAGGAAGTAGCAGCAATGGTTGTTGGTGACATTTGTGTTATCACTGGCAGTGGCTCTGGGATCTCATCTTCCAGAGTTGTCTTTGATTTGGGTTTGGGGAGCTTTTTGTATGTTTTCTTTTTGGTATTTTTGGTAATGGCAGGTGTGGGTTTCATAGCAGTGGTTGTGCTGCTATGATCACCTGGAGCAGTGGTAGCTGCTAAATTCTGCTCAGGCACCTCTTCTTTTGTTTTTGAAGGTGTTAACATTCTAGTGAATGTTTCAGGTGTTAAACCATTTATTTGAAACTAAACACCTTGTTTGAGCAGATTTTCATTTTCCTTTCCAAATTTTTGTTTAAAATAGTAGCTTAGAAACCTTGGAAAAAGTAAAAAATGATTTGCTATCAACATTTTTTTACCAAGTCATCAAAGATCTCCCGGGAATAGTTATAATTTTCATTATGTAAAATAGCATAACCCAGACATTGGATCTTTAATGGTATTTCGTTAAAAGCAGTTGTTTTATTTGAAAGACACATCAAAAGTGTATGGAATCAAAACCTAGGTGCAGAAGGGAAGAAACCTTTTTGTAAGGTATCTCTTTTTGTTTGTTCTGCATACCCCCTTCCCAGAAAATCAGTTTTCAACTCGCTTTTAGGAAAAGAAGTTTTACCTTGCTGATCATCGAGTTTAAAGACTTCTGAGATGGATTGCGGAGTAATTTGAATCGTTTTACCCTGTATGGAAGAGTTGATGGCTATGACATTCTCGCCTTGTTTGTCAAGGGTAGCATTTTTCCAAAACTCTCTCTGGGTTTGTTGATAGATTGGAGCATCTGCTATTAGCAAAGTTTTGTACTTTGATGCAGACATGATGTCGATGATGGAATCGTAAGTGTTGGTGGTAGTGGGTTTTGTGAGTAGACCCAAGTAATTGTGAGGGGATTTGTATGGGATTTCAATGGGTTCAGCGGCCATTTGAGTGACCTCTTTGGAAGATGAGGATGATTTTGATTTTGATTTTGATTTTGATTTTGATTTCGTCATTTTTGATGAAGAAGAACGAAGAATGATTTGAGATGGAAAGTTGAAAACTGCTTTGAGAAGAGAATTTTGGAATTCAATTCGACAGTGTAAAAACCTGTTTAGGGTTTTGGTTAGGGTTTTATTTAGGGAAAAAGTGAATACTGATGTGGCAGCGGTTATAATGATCTGATGGCTAGAAACTGACCACGTGCCAACCTCTGATGAAAACATAAATGATGGAGGACAGTTGTTTTTTAGAAGCCACTGATAAAAAAATCAGTGGTTACAACGGTAATAATGTGAAAGTAGAAATTATTACTATCAGTGGTTAGAACAACAGTGGATAAAACACTGATTTTGAACAACAGTGCTTATCAAGAATATGAGAGAACAGAGGTTGACTTTCAGCAGTGGACAGTGTTTAGGAAACAGATGTTTAAGCAGAACAGTAGTTAAGAACCAAATGTATAGCTTTTGACAAAAGTTTTTAGCATCTACTGCTCAGAAGAAAAGAATGATTTTGTCTTGTGTTACCACAATATCATGTCCAACATCTGTTGGTAGTGATTTGTGAAGTATCTGCAAGAATGCTATTCTTAACAAAATACATTTTAGATGCATATTGTCAAGTCTAATATGTCAGCAGTTTTTACAGGGATTGATATTCAAGGTTTTGCCACGTGTCTATTTCCAGTTTTGAAGCCTTTATAGATTCCTGACAGTGGTTTAGTACCCCAGATAATGAAAACTCTTTTACAATGGCTACTCATTTTGAGTCAACATTTTTAATTATAACATGAGTATCCAGGTATATTAAGGTCTATTAGCAATCAATCTTGATCTGTGTTTAAAAAAAATCTTGAGCTTGACATGACCTTGACACTTTTACCATTTCCTTTTGATCTATTTTCAAGGATAGTATCACCACATAAAAATAAGGGTTTTACATCCTGTCAGGAGATTGGAACTTTTACTACCAAAAACAAGTAAAAGTATAAAATATATTATTATAAAAAAATGAACAATATATCCTGTTTTATTTAGAAAAATCTTTTCAAGAAAAATAATTAAAGGTTATTCTGAAAACAACATCAAAAAGGATCTGGTATACTTTCCAATGAAGCTCACAGTCACATCATTCTCAAGTTTTAGGAAAATGGTCAATGATTTGAAATCCATTATAATAACCATTGTTTGAGACCATTTCCTTGTAAATTGATTGCAAAAATGAGGAGACATGTACACATAAGTTTTGAAAGTTCTGTTATAGATTTTGTTACCATGTGATGATACTGAAAAACTTGCCTAGTCCTCTTTTAAGTTTTAATCACTGGAGATACAATTGTTACCTGAACTTCCCTGAATCAATAAATGCACACATTTGCTTGATAACCATTGTTTACCCAATTTTGAACTCTTAAGTGTTTTTCATTTATACTCTTTTCTTTTGACTTCAAAAGTTTTGAGATAAACACACTTATGAGTTTTTGGGATTTTTCTTTTTTCCCTTTTACCCTTCCCATTCATAAGTGCTAAAATACTTACTGGGAGGTTTTTATTGAAGAAATACTCAGACCAGAATCATTTTACAGCAATGTTTGGAAAGACTTGGACATTTTTTGCACATATTTATGTCAAATCTCACATTACCTATGAGTTAGTCTGTCTTAACACCTGATTTTCTTAAAGTGTTCTTAACAAAGTTGATTTGATCCTTTTCAACAGGATTCTCAACCTGTTTTTCGACACATAAGATTCGATAACTAAAGTTTTGGTTTCCCTCTTTTTAATGTTAACAAAAACACTAATGTTTTACAAATCATAGGTTTTTGTTGACCAGAGGTTCATACCTTAGTATCAGACATGATGGAAACAGCACAAACTTCATATCAACACTTGAAATCAAATTTGTAAAGAAAACGATTATACCATAGTCATCAGTCATTTTTTAGATCTGAAAGCTATAGGTGTTTTATGTATGATATCACTTGTTATAAGAAGTTTGTGTGTCTTATGACATCTTGGTTGTTTTACAGAGTTTTTGAGTAGTAACTTTAAACGCCCTTACTCGTTACTCTGTTTTTCAAAAAAATACAATCAACCTTAGTATCAATGAATTTTGAGCTGAACTGTTATGTCAAATTGATTGTTAGATCGAATTTGACTGTCCAAGCTCTGATACCAATTGTTAGGATCTGAGGCTCTCAAGATTGTGTTTGTTTGTAATAGATGAACAATAATTAAACATGATTCAATGATTTATGCAGCGGAAATGAACACAAACTTTGTAAACACAGTCAAAGAGGAAAATAATTTTGATAAATACATGCTTTTCATTGAGTCGAATGATTACAATACAAATCAAAAGATTACAAAGCATGCTTACAAACTAAACTCCCCCTCAGCCTGATACTCCATGGTTGATTGCACAAGATGAAAGGATTGGATCAGAGGAAAAGAACTCACTTAGTCCATCAAATGTAACATTACAGAGTACTTCTCCATTTATAGGCAAATCAAACCACTGAAGTATCAAAGCTGACGTCACCATGAAAGTGACATCTAACAACCTAACAACCTGTAACCACTGATATATATAACTACTGCTAGCTAACCACTGATACTATTACAATAGACAAGGTAAACAACTGTTTCTTCATACCACTGCTTTATTCGAAGCCGGGCTTTGGTCTTTGGCAGCACTTGACTTTGGGCAGTAGATTAAAGAGCAGTACTTTTGTCTTCAGCAGTTGTTGTACAGAAGCAGTACTTGATGGTCGGCAGTTGTAGTATATAATCAGTGGATGAGGGCCATCAGATGTTATAACCACTTTCAAGGGGAAAGTTTAATGCAAACAGCTACTTATTATGAATCCACTGTTGTGATCCGGTTTTGGCTCTTATTATCTGTTCCTCTGATTGGGTTCAATCCCAACACTACTCGTATGATAGCCTGTTCAAATCTAAATTCCGGGATTTGATCCTGATTGCTTTGAGTGTTCATATAATTTAAAATGAAAACATGATAAATAAGTTGCAGCCCGTTATTTGATAAAAGCCTAGGGAGATAAGTTTAAGAGGAAAAACATACTGGAAATCGCTCGGATCTACCAGAGTAAATTAGTGTTGATAAGTGTTGTCTAGCCCGAAACTCTGTGATTTGATCCCGTAAGAAAAGTGCATGCAAAATGGTGTGTAAGATGTTTATTACTTGTAAACATTTCATATTATTTCTTTTGTGAAATTATTTATTTTTGTGTAAATATTTAGTTATTATTATAATTTTATAAAATCATGTGGCCGTGTGTTTACGAATAGAAAAAGACCAAGTGTTCGTAGAATGTCTTTTGCACAAAGCTTTTAAAAGGTATTTTATCCTCGGGATTTGAGTTGGGTCCACCGTGAACTTGGTGGGCCCCACAAAATCCAAAATTCTTTTCGAAATTGAGTCGGTAAACAAAAGGAACAAAAGGGAGTGTAGAATGGCGGCTGGGCCCACCGCAGACTTGGTGGGCCCCCTTGGTTGAAAAATCTGATTGGTTAGGGTTTTAGGGACTTGTGTGATTGAGAGACTTTTCATATCATTGATTTTGAAAACTACTTTCTCTCAAAAACCTTCCAAACTCCGATCGCACAAGTTCACTGTCTATTCTTCATCATCTGCAATCATGTCAAGTGAGAAAGGAAAATCAAAAGGTAGGTTTTTCTCATTATTCTCTTGAATTGGATATTTGTCATATGCTTAAAGGTAAATTGTTAGGATTGTTTGGGTTGTTACTTGAATGATATTGGGTGTTTAAAAGTGGATTAAAACCCAAAGATTCAACCGGAAAAACATGTCGGTTTTGTTGCTGAAATCAGAAATTTTAGGGTATATGAAGCCTTAACAGATTAAATTTTTATTTAAAAGTGGATTAAAACCCAAAGATTCAACCGGAAAAACATGTCTTGAAACTCTAGAATGTCGCTGGAAGTTGCATGCTTCGCCGGAGAAGACAACCAGAGACAGCGAGTGAATCACACGCGTCGTCAGAGTGAATCGCACAAGCTGGGGATAGACGGTTTTGCCCCTGAGTTTTTGTGTGAAAAGACTGTCTTGCCCCTGTCTTTAAAAATCTTGTGCGATTGAAAGTCTTTTTGACTTTCGTTGACTTAATCTTGTGCGATTGACCTTCGTTGACTTTCGTTGACTAGGTCTTATGCGTTTGACCTTTATTGACCGGTCTTGTGCGACTGGCTTTATCCATGTTATTACAAAACTGCCATCGCACAAGATCTGCCTGATCGCACAAGAGACATTCAATCGCACAAGGTGTTATTTGTTGGGTCTGATCCAGTTCTTTTGGGCCGATATGTACCCAATGGGTATGTTTAACTGTTATGTTCTAATTTAGAATTCTTTTAAACAGAACACATTTATGTGCTTTATTTTTAAGGATTCTAAAATTAAAATGTGTCAGTTGACTCAGTTTGACCAAGTTTACGGTCAAACTCAGAAATCTTTGATGTTAACGTATATGTGTCCGCATTTATTCGTCTCTTTTGTGCAGATACAAGAAAGAAAGCTAAAGGTCCGCATGTTCCAGCATGGGAGAAAACCATGAACATTGCTTGCTATTTATCAGATCCTCCAAAGGGGTTCGAGACGTACAAGTCAATGATCGTGGGCTTAAATACTTGCAGATTAGCTCATTCTCTTCGAGAGAATCCAGTTATTCGTGAAGACTGGATCAAAGATTTCTGGGATAACTCAACGGCAAAGAAAGGTGACACGGTCATCAAGTCAAAGGTTCAAGGTAAAGAAGTCTCAATTTGTGAACAAGACATACGTGATGTGTTATTGTTTGGAGATGCTAAGGATGATCCAACAGAATACTCAAAGGAGAAGGTCATGGAGGTTTTAGTCAAAATGAGTTATGAGGGAGCAGATCCTCCTCCCACGATCAAGAAGTTATTACATCCATACTGGAGATTTTTGGCTCATATTTATCTGGTATGCATCAGTGGGAACAAGAGTGGTCTTGACAAACTAACGCTGAAGCAAACTTCTGCAGTGGTTTCAGTGGTTGAAGGATGGAACTACAATTATTCAAAGAGTGTCTTCGACGATATGTTGGTGAATGTGAAAACATTGAATGAGAAATACTGGTACAAGTTTCCTAGATTTGTACAGATGATCTTGGAAAAGAAGTATCCTAAGTTGCCAGTTACTGTTAAGACATATGACGTCAAGATGATGAACCACTTGGTGTTTACATGGATAAATAAAAAATCAAGAGAAAATGTTTGGATCAAGTATCAGAATAAGCGAAACTTAGAAAAGTTTGGAGCTTTTAGTGAAATTCAAGAAGAAGCACCGGCTCAGATAAATGCTATAGTGGCTGAAGAGCATGATGTAGAGATAATTGAAGCTCCTGCTGGAGTTCAAGAGCCGATTGAGAACGTTGATTTGACGAGTATTGAAAGTGAGGAAGAGGTTGCAGATGACAGGATGGATGATGATGATGATGATGAAGAAGATGAAAATGTTGATGAGAGTGAAATAGAAACAGAGATCATGGCTGAAGGCCTTATAGCAGAAACTGAAGAGATTAGTGAACCAGTTCACGTGAGCCCTCCTCATGATGAACCTGTGTCTACAACGGAAGCTGCTGTTGTTGATCATTCTTTAGAAGAACCTACCGCTGATCTTCCTCCTAGGAAACGAAGCAGAAGGGATCCTAGGCTCAGTGGTGAGGTAAATGTTCGAACATCCTCAGAGACATCAAACCCCTCTAGCACTTCACAACCAAAGATCAACTATACACCATCAGAACTGAATCCCAAGATAGTTAATTTTATTTTGAATGAAAGATCAGCAATTATATGCCTGCTCCTAAGCCAGGTGAGGGTTCAAGCAGTGGCCCATCTGAAGCTGATGTTGTTAGAGCTGCTGAGTTGCTACAAGCTGCTGCTGTTCAAGTTGAAGCAGCAGCTAAGTTAAAACAAGTTGAAACTCCTGAAACTGCTGCAACTGCTGATAGTTCCGACAGTGAAGATCTATTTGAAGAAAATGGGACTACAAGCTTGATGCGAAGAATTTCTACTCTTGAAGAAGACAAGATATTCAAGGATGCTCAGATTGCTAGCCTAATGGAGGAATTAGTGGTTAAAAATCAAAAGATCAATGAGTTGGAAACTAACCTGGGAGCTCTTAGTGCTATAGTTATGGATATGAAGCAGAAACTGCAAGGAAACTTCCTAAGGAATTTGCTGATCCACCCAAGGAATCCACTGCTGAAGAGAGAGAGCAGCAGAGAAAAGAGCATGAAGATGGGATAAACAGGTATTATGAAAGTACTCCCCGTACAGCAAATTAGAAACCAAGAAAGAAAATGGTTGTTATGAGAAATGTAGGGGTTGAACGGAACTTGCAGTTTGGTGACAAACCTGATAGATATGTGATCACCACTGAAAAGAGCAAGAAGGGAAATAGATCGGCTATTAGAAGTTGGGCATACAATGATGAGAAGGAAATGTTTATTGTGCTGAGGAAGAATGGTGACGTAGAGTATTATGCTAATTCTGAAGCATTCAACTCCTGGACTCCAGTTGATTTAAGGGAGCTAAGCAATGCTGGATTTCATGATTAAGTCAAGAATCCAAATTGCAAAATTGGAGTTAATTTCTATAACAAGCTGCAACAACAGGCCAGAGTCAATTTTAAAGACATGAAATTGGCTGAATCTACTATTGAAGAAGATGAAGAGGTGTTGGATCCTGCTATAGGTAAGCCATACAAGATCGTCAAGTGGCCTGCGACTAAACAGACCAATACAGTGCCGTTGTTGAAGGAGCTTCCTGATAATACTCTGAAGGACTTTCAGTTTTGGATGTATGATCTAATTTCTGGTCAAGCTGTGATTGTGTGTGACAATACTGAATACAGGTTCATAGACACTCGAGACTTGATGTGTTTTGGCGAAAACGACATCAATCTTTTGGCGAAGTCACAAATTCAGAGTGATCCTCAGTATGAAGTGTGTGCAAAGAGATAGGAGCTGTAGCCCAGATTATGAATTTCAAGTTATGGTCAGTGCAACGTACTAGGGTGGAAACACAGTTGTTTGGTCCCTATGTTGGAAGGAATATACCGATCTTACCTGAGCTTCAAAGGAAACATAAGGAACAAGCTAGGAAGCAGAAGAGAAAGCAGCAGCGAAGCAGAAGACGCCAAGCCAACACAAACCTAGGGGGATATTGTAAGGGCATAAATTAGTATAGGTTTGCGTCTGTCTTGGGTTATTAGTTTGTTTTTGGTTCGAACTGTATAGTGGGCTCGTTTGGTTGTTTTAATATCTATGGGATATGGGCTTGGCCCAATGTAAAAGGATCTCCTATGCATGTATAAATAGGGGAGTCCTTAGTCTTATTAGGTTGTTGATTCTCATTCAAACTTTGTGCTTTGTGCGACCAAGGATACCAGACGATTCCTTGTAATCGTGTGTTCTTGTGTTATTGAATCAATACAATTACTTTTGATCTTCTACATCTTACTCGTATTTCCGCTACCTGTTTGGTGTTTGATATCCGATTGTTAAGTGATTCTAGACTTACAGAAGATGATGTTAAATGCGTCGATGTTGATTTAAATAACAAAAAAAAATATAAATTCAAATGTCAACAACTTCAATTAACAAAAAATCAATACATAGACAACACAAATATATTGTTGGTGCAGTTGTCTGTCGACTACATCTTCGTTCGAGTCTTAGAGTTTTAGAATAGGAATGATCGTAAATGATTGTAAATATGAGATAGTGAAATTGTATAGTTGTATAATGATTGGATCGCTCTTAGGAACATGGGCCGCTCGAACGGACATGTTGGTTCGCTCGAGTGACAAAGGTCTGAACCGCTCGAAAGGTTAGTTGCTGGACCGCTCGAGTTGCATGTTAGTTGGACCGCTTTTGTGTCAACTACATGGACCGCTTATTGGGCCTGTCCAATAAGCGGTCCCAGCTGTCTATAAATACCTATGAGCGATCTGACTTGAAAAAAAGAGAAACAAGTTGTAAAAATCGTGCCGAAGTTCTGCCGGTGCGAGATTCAAGTTGTAACCAGCGTCAAATCAATACAACAAGTAGTTAAAGTGATCTGCGTGCTATTTCTACCTTAGTTTCTTGTTATTCCGCACCTGAAACCAAGGAGAAAGCCTCTGAACGACTCGTTTGGGTCAGAATACGATCCTACAATTGGTATCAGAGCCAAGGAGGAGGAGATCTCGCATATACAGCTCGTGTCCATCACTTTTTCTGCTTCTACACCTTTCTTTTTCGAAAAACGCAACTTTTTACGGTCAAAATTGCTTCAAATTTACATATTATGTGCGGGATTATGATTTAACAAAACCTGGAAGTTTTCAGACCTTAATTCGGCTTAAAAGTGATTAAAATTGAATTTTCGCTCTAAAAGCGGTTCGTGTTTGCTGACGTCACTACTGGAACCGCTCGAAATACTCCTGGAATCGCTCGAAATATTGTCTGGAACCGCTTGAAATATTGTCTGGAACCGCTCGTATGTTACATGCATGACTCGCTCATAATGACTTTTATGAACCGCTTATTGGAACATCCTTGAACCGCTCAAAAGTGCATCGTGTGAACCGCTCATTAGATCTTCACGTGGATCGCTTTTCTGATAGACTCGCTTATAAGGACATCATTACTGACTCACGTTTATGTCATCAATAGCCCACCGCCCCACTATTAAGATAAATCCCAATCATTGGAGCCCATATCCCACCGCCAACACCTTTAAATCATATCCAATCAAAGGAAACTTATATGACAGTTGAGTGGAACTCTCGGTCCAATGAAAATTGTTGTGTGACCCATTTTGTCAAACCATCTAAAGTGTGTCGCCCATAAGAACAAAAAGCCCACCAAATAGTCAGTTTTTGTCACCACCCCACTTACACATAAAAGCCCATGTTTAGTTTGTAAGTGCACCGTAAACAAAACAAACAAAACAAAAATAAAAAGAACCATTATTTGTATATCAAGATTTGGGGGCATTTGAGTTAACAGTCTACATTCATTGGAACGGGTTCACGAATCTTCGACAAACATAAGGTTGAAAAATGGCAATGGTGTGTGATGAACAGGAGAACTATTATTTCGAAAGATTTAATGATTGGCATCACGGATTTCTAGATGAGGGGTATAGAAAAGTGAGCAAAGATGGTTGGGCAAAAAGGTTCAAATATTTCGTGTGTCTGAAAGACGAAACGTTGGATGATCTTAAAGACAGATATAGTGTTTTATTGAGTTATATGAAAGATCATGAGATATACCCGTCAAATGCTGAAAAATTGGAGAAATTTGCAGATGCATTACCGATTGAATGGGGTGAATGTTTGAAGAATTTAAAGGAGAACTCAAATTTTTCAAAATTACCTCTAAATCAATTCATCAGCAAACTTCAAACTCATGAACTTGAAGTTAGAAAGAAGAAGAAAGATTTGATCAAGGTTTTGGAGAATAATGTGCTAGATCTGAGTTTAGATGTGTTTGAGGAGATGATCAAAAGGATTGGTAAATGTATCAGGGCAAAACATGTGCTGAAATACGATTTCAAACGAGGTTGTTATATTGATAATAATGGAAACCCTTTTGATTTCGTTAAATTGTTTTGTGCAGGTACATTGATAGCAAAGGAAGAAGAAACTTCAAAAGCTGAAGAATCGGTGAAGAATGAAACAATGTGCTCAACATGCGATAACTTTAAGACTGACAATGACAAACTCGTTAGAGACATAGAAAGTTTGGCATTTACAGTCAAAAAGTTGAAAGACAAGAAGCACGTTGCTGAAAACCAGATTCTTTCTCTGGAAAAAGATTGTGAGAAGTTGAAAGCAGAAAATGACAAACTGTTGATTGATTTTAACAGTTTGACTTTGAAATATCAAGAATTTGAGGGGCAAGTGAAAATTCTTGAAGATGAGAAAAATGTGTTTAGTAAAAACAACATTGAAAAACAAAAGATGATAAATTCCCATCTTCAGAAGATTGTCGAACTTGAAAAAGAAGGTGAAAGCGCTCAAAAGAGAATCAAAGAGTTGGTAAAAGAGCTTGAAAGCAAAAAGAAATCGTCAGAAGATGAGGATTTCTGGATAAAGCTTGAAAACAAGAACCTGAAAGCAAATGAATCAAAATTTCAGGAACATATCAAAATTTTGATAAATGAAAAGTCTGTTCTTGAAAGTTTGAAGGTTGAGAATGACAATTCCATCAAGTCTCATCTTGAGAGAATATCTCAGCTTGAGGAAGAAGCTAAGAATTCTAGGACCAAGATAGATAAACTTGAGAAGAAATTGATCAGTTTTGCGACTAAATCTGACAAGTTGAATATTCCTTGTCCAAAACCGATCAATTCAGTTCCGATGAGTGAAAAGGCTACAAACGTTGACAAAGTCAAAGTCAAAGATTGTGATGATAAAACTGATGAGGAAAATGAGAAATTTTATTCAGCAGATGAGTCTGTGACAGAGTCTGATGATGAAAATGTTAAGAAAGAAAAACAAAAATTGTTTTTAAAGTTGAAAGAAAAATTTCAGAAAACTGTTCTGCAATCAACTGAAAAAGGTGAATGCTCTAAGCAAAAACCTGTGAAGAAGATTGTAAAACAGAATCAAAACTTTAAAAATGAAAGAAAAAACTCATCAGTACGATCATCCAATCAAAAGAAAAAATTACAAAAAATTGAAAATGAAAATTCAAAATTTGTTGTGTGCAGAACAAACCACAGTGCAAAAGCGTCAAAACCAGCACATTTGAGGAAGGAATATCACCAAGCCAGACAATGCTATGATCTGAGCATTTGGTGTGAAAAAGGTGGTAACTGGTATGATAACAGGGTGTGCTACAGCTGCGGATATCAGGGGCATATTGCTGTTAACTGCCAATACTGGAGTTATGAGACCAGGAGGTGCTACAATTGCAATATCAAAGGTCACATTGCCAGAGATTGCCCAAAGAGATCGAATGACAGATTGAGGGCAAATTTTCAGAAAATGGCAAAGAAGAAACCAGTCGTTGTCAAGCCCAGAGAATTGAAAGCTTCGGACCAAAATGTCAAAGAACCTAAAGTTCAAGAAACAAAAGTGAAGCTGTCTCAGGGGCAGAAAGACCGACTGAGAAAGAAGAGAAAGAAAGCGAGAGAATATCTCGAAAAGATTTTGTCCTCGGGTTCATCCGACAGATCAAAGAAGAGTGCTGATGAATCAACTCCCTCAACTGCAAAGTCAAGCAAGTCGAATTCATCAGATGCAAATCTGAGGACAAAAGAGGAGAAGAAAAAGAAGAAAGTGAAGTTTTCACTTCCTGGCGATGAATCTGTTTCTTCGAAAACAAAGGAGCCACATGTCGGCAATGAATCTGACAGGTCAAAGTCAGACAAGCCACATTCAGGCAATGATTCTGGTATGGTAAAACCAGAAGAGCCATGTGTTGAGGTAAAGGTCGAGAATTCTAGTTTAACAATGGATGAGAAAAATTTTCCACCATTGTTGAATAAGAATTCAAAATCACCCAAGGCTGGTCAGGCTTGGGTGAAACTTTTCAAATAGAAAAACCTGACTTGCCGGAGCTCCCAGGTTTGTAAGCGTGGAGCATGAATCGGCATCTTTTTAAATCTGTGATTGAAGATTTTGCAGGAATTGCCGAAGATCCCAAGATGGTATCGTGGATCATGAATCGGCATCTTTCTTGAATTTTATTCGGTAACGTCAATCATGCAAACGGTAAAGAGGTTTGGTTGTGTTTGTGAATGTTTTACAAGTGGTACAGAGGATTCTGGACTGCATATGGTAAATCAAGGACATTAACTTGTACTTGGATTTTCCTACTTTTGTGTTGAAAACAAGATGATGAAGTAACCCCGTACCTAAACTGTTTGGTAAACAAACTAAGTTTTCCGGAAAAGCCATTTTGATTAAAACAAACTTAAGTGTTTTGAAATCACAATGGGAAAATAGTTTGTTGTGAGGGGGAGTTCTGATTGTTTATGCCAGGTGGATGGAGAATTGAAGTGATTCTCATCATGTTGTCAAGTTTGTACAGTTTGTTTCAAATTTTCCCAGAAAATCAAAATTGAAACATATTTTGATTTTAGGGGGAGAAAAATTTTAAAAAAAAATTAGAAAATTTGAAAATGTCAAAAACAATAAAAATTTAAAAATGAGTTTTGTTGTGAAAAAGAGGAAATGATTGTAAATCAGTGGACTATCACAGCACGCTAAAGAAATGTAATGCCAAATGTGATAAACGGTCTCACTAAAGATGTGACGATAGGCTCAGCTAGACTAGTAGATTTGCGATAACGATACAAACTTAAATGTAAAAGCCTAGTTCTAGTGGGAAACATGGTTGAAAGCATAGTACTTAGTTTTGTCCTTCTTGACTGTGTGCCTACTCGGTAATCGCTGAATGCCAAAAAGCATAAAACTGGTTGAGTTTGTGAACTTTCACAACTTTGCTGAAAAGTCGCTGTGATTGTGCATTTCTTTTTGCAAAGATTTAAACTTGTTTGATTTTTTTATTTTGTTTAAGCATCGGACATCCTCTGCGTATACGTGAGTATCGACCTGGATGTTGTTGCCTAAACGTTCTGCTTTATTTTCTTTGGTGTTTCGTTTAAGCTTTGGACCTCCTCTGCGTATACGGAAGTATCGACCTGGTGGTTAAAGCCTAAACAACTTCAACTTGTTTTATTTTCTTATTTTGTTTAAACATTGGACTTTCTCTGCGTATACGGAAGTATCGACCTGATTGTTAATGTTTAAACATTCTGCTTTGTTTTCGCACATATCACAGTTGATGAAAGTTTAAAGGCATTACTTGAGTTAGTGTATTGCATGATGAGGGGATATGCTGAGATCGTGGGGTCCATAAGAACTTAGTGCATAATTAATATACCTTAAACGTATCGGTAAGCATTTCGAAAGTTGTTAGATTGAGCTTAAGTGGACAACAATATCGTCAATCAACGTGAATCGTTTAAAACTTAAAACGATTAGAAGCTTAACGGTGCTCGTGATGTGTCTCAAAAACTGATATGATCCTCTTACACAAACTCACAAAAATATGTTTGTACATATTTCATTTTTCTGAATTTAAATTTCTGTTTTTGCATTTATGTTTCATATTTTCAAAAATCCAAAAAGATTTTCGACAACTGATGGTGAAGAGCTGATTTTCAAAATCTCAAAGGCTAAACTTGCTGAACAGTCAGTTTGGTTTGGGAGAGAGTGTTAAATTGTGAAGATTTGAAATGCAAATTTGGTTCATTAACTTGATGAATAAGTTGAATGGTAACCTACAGTTTGATCTTCATAATTTTTCTTATATGATTTGTTGATTCATTAAGTTGAATTGCAAATTGTATTAGTTTGTAATAGTATGGTTGAGTTTTGCAGGTTTCTGATCCTGTTGCTATTGATAGCCAGGAGACATATCAGAATCAGAGATGATGAGCTGAACAGAGAGAAGCCAGGATATAATTTCGATGGTGGTAACAAAATCCCAGACGTCTATCCTAGCAGAGTGATAGAGGGAGTCTGATGAAGGTTATAGCCAAAGAAAGTTAGATCCAGGCAGAATTCTTGAAGAAGACCGAACTATATCCGAGAAATGTCTTGTTGAAGACTCTCACTGAAGATTCCGTCAACATTCAAGGGGGAGTCTGTTGGTGCAGTTGTCTGTCGACTACATCTTCGTTCGAGTCTTAGAGTTTTAGAATAGGAATGATCGTAAATGATTGTAAATATGAGATAGTGAAATTGTATAGTTGTATAATGATTGGATCGCTCTTAGGAACATGGGCCGCTCGAACGGACATGTTGGTCCGCTCGAGTGACAAAGGTCTGAACCGCTCGAAAGGTTAGTTGCTGGACCGCTCGAGTTGCATGTTAGTTGGACCGCTTATGTGTCAACTACATGGACCGCTTATTGGGCCTGTCCAATAAGCGGTCCCAGCTGTCTATAAATACCTATGAGCGATCTGACTTGAAAAAAAGAGAAACAAGTTGTAAAAATCGTGCCGAAGTTCTGCCGGTGCGAGATTCAAGTTGTAACCAGCGTCAAATCAATACAACAAGTAGTTAAAGTGATCTGCGTGCTATTTCTACCTTAGTTTCTTGTTATTCCGCACCTGAAACCAAGGAGAAAGCCTCTGAACGACTCGTTTGGGTCAGAATACGATCCTACATATATCACATACCTTAACTTTTTTGATCGGATCTAAAAGATAGTAAGAGAAGAATAATGTTAACATGATTCAAATCAATGTTTTTAAAAATTAATAATCTACATGATCAAAACGATGACATACGCAAAGAAATTAATGGATCAACAACTACCTTCGATCTTGAAATATTGTTAAACTTGTTCAAGAAGAAGAAGAAGTTAGGTGAGAGAGAGAGAGAGAGAGAAAGAAAAGATGTTGTGTAGATATGGAATGAGATTATGATATCGATAATTTATATGTTTTGATTTTTAGTATATCCGACTAAGTGAATTTGGGTGAACTAAATCATAAATCCGATCCGAATACAATTCGAATCCTGCTTCCACATGGCCTGGAATTAATTCCCTCCCAAAATTACCTTAAGGCTCCACCACAATACGCCAAGTATCCCAAATCCATCTCATTTATTATATTATATAGATATAGATGTTGTGTAGATATGGATGAGATTATGGTATCAATAACTGATATGTTTTAATTTATAGTATATCCATTAAGTGAACTCGGGTGAACCAAATCATAAATTCGACCCGAATACAATTCGGATCCCATCTTCACATGGCCTAGAATTCATTCCCTCCCAAAATCACCTTGAGGCTCCACCACAACATGGCCAGTGTCCCAAATCCATCACATTTTATTATATTGTATAGATACATACATATAAAGAGAAAAAAATAAGGATCAAATAGCAGTAAGGATTGTGTAAGCGATATGACTCCTGTTGAGTTTGGTCATGTTGGATTATGGTGACTGTCGTTAGGGTCAATCAAAAACCTATTTAAACTACGTAGATAGCGTAAGTAGGGTATCGTATCCACAGGGAATTTGTGGTTAATGTCGCGTTTATATCTAAGAACTGAATTAACTAAATTGGGGGTTTAATGAATTTGATTGTAAAAACTAAAGAACTAATTAAGAGAGTTGTAATCAATGTGAGAAAAGATAACTTCCACCCGGAATCCCAGTTACCCGTTTAACATGAAAATTTAGTTACAGATTCAAAACACCATAGATAGATATGGCCTAAGAATTAATAAATTTGATTAGTTATCAAGGATAGTTTTTAAAATTCACTATGCAACCTAATAACCCGTTTGATTGTATCAATTACCCACCAATTTACCAACCCTCTAACAACGCAAGAAAGTTGCCAACACGCTTAATAAACGACAAGTAATTCAAATACAAGAAACGTTTACCAATAATCCAACATAAGTGGTCAAGTTGTACTAGTTACAAGAATCCGTAAACAAAATTCAATGCAAAATAAGGCAAAAGTTCATCCGGGTAGAAGTTACGAAGAGTTTAGCCGCTCATTGTTGTCGTAGAAACTTTGCTGTTGATCAAGAATGCTTGGAACATGTGAAACGGACGTGAAAGATGTTCAATGTTGATTATGTGAAGAAGGAATTCGTATTAGGGTTGATAGAATACGGCTGCTGATTCGAGAGTGAAAGATAATCCCTAAAAAATCAACTTATGTCGTTTAAATACTTTTTCTTCTCGACACCTCGGGCCACGTGTCGCGGTAGGAACAATGTAACCCCCTGCGTGTCGCGGGGGTGGGTCTTTTAACTGATTTCCGGGTTTAATCAGCTGATGTTATCTCGTTACACCCTGCGAGTCGCAGAGCTGCTCAGGTCGTCTTCCGCGTATCGCGACCTCGTTCTTGATGATTTTCTTCCGTTTCTTGTTCCGTGTTGACTCGGCATCTCAATCTTCAGATTACGTCTCTCATTTTATCCTTCATTCACACCTGTTATATATGAAATATCAATACACATAAATATAGAACAAACACACGACTTAATATACTTACTATACTAAAACCCGACATAATTTAATATAAAGTGCGATTATTTTAACCCGACATCACATCCCCGCACTTATCTTTTTTCGTCCCGAAAAAATTATCTGCAATGGAATCACAATCAGAAGCATTGGCATTCAATATATTCGATTATTTTATTAACAATTCAAATCACACGTTAACCAAGATTGCAGGTATTCGATCCACTTAAACGCAACCGCCAGCTTCCAAGTCCTTATTCACGATTCATTTAAGTTAATGTAATTTATAGTTATCTATGGATCTCACACTCAAAAGACTACAACGCCACCTAATCCCGTTTCAAGTTTATAAGATTAAAAGATATTAAATCTACCATCTTATATAAAAAACCCCTATGCTATTCCGATTAAATTTAGGATGGATAGATGGATGATATTGGGAGCTTTACATGCTTTTGCTTATGATCAGTTTAGCGGACATACGCCACATGAGTCACCATCCCCATGGTTAATGCCATAAACTTCACATTTTTTTACAACTCCACCTAGAGGGTATGTACCGCATGAGCCGTTATCCCCGTGGCAATAACATAGGCTTTGTTTTTCTCTTTTTTTTTTTCACATGCAGCTCAAATGGATTGATGGAATGTTTTTTCGGGCGCCACACTGTTTCGGATTTGTTTTCACAAAAAGAAACAGGTGTGCCAATTTAATCGAAAAACTTTTATGCTTTTTATTTATAACGTACCTCTTATACTCTCCACAGTTTCA
Organism: Helianthus annuus; assembly: GCF_002127325.2. Taxonomy (NCBI): domain Eukaryota; kingdom Viridiplantae; phylum Streptophyta; class Magnoliopsida; order Asterales; family Asteraceae; genus Helianthus; species Helianthus annuus. Next base: position 77,371,693 of record NC_035436.2, on the reverse strand, counting down.
GTTTTGTCATAGCTCCTAAGGTGAGAACTGGTGTGTGCGAAGCGTGATATGTTTTTATTGATATTTTAAGCACATTTTACACATTAGTCAAGTTTTAAATTTATAAAACACGATATTATACTAACACTAAACATACACTTGGGCAAGTGCACCCATCGTGAGCGTAGTATAGCGTTGGTAAGATACCGAGGTCGTCCAAGAACACAAGAGCTTTTAGTACCGGTTTATCCTCAACGTCTAATCAATCTAAAATTTTTTGAGAAAAGTTTTGAAACATAAAAATAAAAACTAAAAATGCAGAAATAAAGTAAAATAAAAACAGATAGACAAGATGAATCACTTGGATCCGACTCACCTTTAATGTATCCTTTGATGATTTTCGCACTTTCGGACTTTTTAATAGATTATCTTAGTTATAGTAGTAGGCCTCTCTTTTGAATGTGACGTTACCCTCAACCCAGTGGTTTGAGTCAGAAGGGATACAATCCCAAAGGGTCGGAATATTGAAAGATAATTAATTAAGTTATTAATGCGAAAAGTGGTAGGCCCCTCTTTTGAAGGTGACGTTACCCTCGGCTAAGTGGTTCGAGTCAGCAAGGATACAATCCCAAGAAACTGGTTTAATGTATTAATAGTAGTTTACATATGAGGGGTTCAAGCTATTTGCACCCCCGCCATCCAATACCAATGGGTATTGAAGGACGTCCTAGTAAGCATGAACCAGGTCCTTGTAGGATCTATACACTGAACAAGGTAAGAATCTTACCAACGATTCCCCTAACCCCCGACCACGTAGTCAACATGCTTTTATATAGACCGTAAAAACATGAATAATGTAATCTTTAACTTTATATAGATAGTAAAGTAACACCAACACCACAAAAAAATGATAGGAAGAATTCACCTTCAACATAAGAAACTAGTTATTAAAGTCATTAATACAAAACCAAATAAAAAGTGACGAAAGATTAAAAATCAAAAGTAATACATAAAAGACTTGTCTTCACCAAGTGATGTAAGACGCTTAACCAAACATGTCCTTTGATTGGCAAGAACCCTTACGATCAATCTTGGATCCCGAGACTACTACACACTCTAAAGATGGATGATGGATGATGGTGGTGGGTGATGGTGTTGTAGTGGTGGTGGAGTGGTGGCAAAGTGGGAGAGTAGTGGTTTGCCAAGGGATTCCTTTGAAGTGAACCAAGCACCCCTATTTATAGCCTGCACAGTGCTCTGGCCATGGCCCCATGTCCAGCGGGCACGCCCCCGAGGCCAGCCTTTTCTCTTCCTTCATTAAATGCAAGTGTCAGCAGAGGGTCTCACACGGTCCTGTATCCAGTGGTCACGGCCCCGTGGTCAGCATCGTATCTGTACTATCAAGATTTTGCAAAATTATGCGTATCTTTGCGTTGACCACGCCCCGTGCTGAGCTGGGCGCGCCCCCGTGCTGGGCGTAGAAGCTTCTACAGGTTTGTCTTTCCTACAGGACCCTGGCCACGCCCCCGTGTTCGGCTGGGCACGGCCCCGTGGTCAGTCTTCTTTTGTCTTGTTTTTGCTTTGGGGATGCTGTCGAGGGGTCGGGCATGTCACGTTTATTCCTTTTCTTTGTATTTTGTTGTATATTTGTTCCTTTTGTTTGTTTAAGCTCATTTGGTCCTGTAAATTCAAAAGGAAGTCAAAACGCAATTTTTTCCAACATTATTACTAAAAAAGGGTTAGTTTTATGCCTCATTTGATGTAATTTATATGTTACATTTTGCACACATTAAGAACCCACAAGACTCCTAATTTAAGGTATTTTATATCATTCATAAGGAACTCATCAACTGGCTGGGCCTACCCACATATCATAAATTAGACATGTGACCGACCGTTCATTATCTCTTATATATAGTAATTAAATGCCAATGATCAAATTATACTTATCATCTTCCATTTTATTGCAAAAACTTTCTCGAGACATTTTCTGTTTTTTCAATCTTTTTTAATTTTTTATTTTTTTCAATTTTTTAAAAATTTTAATTTTTACGACACACTAGAACGACTAAGACACTCTAAACGCTAGTTTCCCTCCCCACACTTAATTCCTACATTGTCCTCAATGGAGCGAGAAACTATCTACGACACAACTAACGACTCAATTTGAATAAAGATACAAACAAAAGAAAGAAAAGATAAGTCAAATGTAACGAACTCCCCTGATTTTCCTTTTCATCTGCACTTGTCTAGTAGCCCTCCAAACCGACGTGCATTCCTATAATCACTCTCCAAGATAATAACTCGAACCGTTTTAACATATTCTAGCAACATCATCATATCATATATAATAATAGCCCAACCGGTTTACCCTTACAATTTTCCCAAATGTGTCAAATATCAAATTTTAGTACAAACCATCATTAGATAAAAACAAAACAAAAGGGAAAATACAAAAGATAACCAAAATCACCAGCTCCTGATGCTGCTAGAACCCTCTACTCATCGTCCTCTCCAGACTCCTCACCAGCATCCTCCATCTGCTCATCTCCATCAATCATCTGCACTGGCTGATGTGGTGGAAACCAATCCGGTATGGGAATCTGCTGCTGCTTTAACATGTATCTCATCATGTTTGACTGCATCCTGAACATGTTTTCCTGAGCAGCGAACATGTTGGCATGTGTGGCAAAACCATCAATCATACTATCATAAACCATTTGTAACGTCAATGGATCAGGTCGTGGGGGCCTCAACGGATGCTGTGATCTCAGCCTCTCGAGTCGAGGAACAACGACTTGTCGCCTCGTGCGATGCCTAGCCTGCATGGCCTCGGCCGCAAGCGTTCCCCCTGGTGGTAATACTTGCGGTGACATCTTCATCGGCTTCCATCTGATCGGCTCATCCATTTCAACAACACCTGTTAACTTTAAACTATCCACATCAAACGGCTCAGTAGCCGGCCCCTCCGTCAAGTGTACCTCAGGATACCTCTCAAACACCTCGGTTGCCCTCGCAATCCGAGTAACATACGTTCCCAATTCTAACTCCACGCCTTGCCTCCTTCCCTTTGCAAATCGCGATAGTAGAATCGTACCCAAATTCGCTTCTTTTTTCAATACCAAACAGTATAAGCAGAAAAGATCCATAATGTTCACTTTATCTTGTCCACTTTTTCTCGCCACTAATGTGCATGCCAAAATCTGATAAACATACCTAAGAAACGGATCCCTAATTGATGATTCTATCGCCTCACCCGACCAAACACTATCGGCAATAGTGTTCCAAAACAACGCCAACTCGGACTCCAATACGTACTCTGTCTGATAATCCTTCTTTTTGCACGGCCCACGTAACGCGCTCTGAAATAACTCTCCTTGAGCATAAAACCCAACCGCGCGTGCAAACTGTGTCGCGCGCCATACATAATGATGTCTACCTAAACTGAATGACAAGGTGTATGGCTCGACATATCTATCCGCGTCATATTTAAACTTGGAATGAAATTCTGTTGTAAGCTCAGCGTACTGTGGATCTTTGCATCTAAGTGCATCTAACCATTTCGGGCCCAAAAACTCCTCCTTAGCCACTACGAATTGACCGGGGCATGCACCCAAAGTATGACCCAACTTGCCACATGAATCACAAACCGAAAAGGTTTGCGCCGCATGCAATGCATCCCGTCCACCAAGACCCTTAAACTTCGCCAACTGGTGTTCCAATGCCTCCATCTCTCTCTCTAATTGAGTAACTCTTGCATTAGAAACTCCCGTACTTTTTGGGGCCACAACCGGATACTTTTTATTCCTATCCAATTGTACTTGTCTCTTTGAATCCGCCGCAACAATCTCTAAGTAGTCCCAGTCCACATCCACATGATTCCTCAAAAAGGTACCCCCGGTGGTAGCCTTAATGTCTTGTCTATCTTCATTTGAAATCCCATCATGGAATGCGGTGATTAATTCCCATCTTTGAATACCATGGTGAGGAAAATTACAAGTCAATTGATTGAACCATTTCCAAGACTCGTAAAGAAGCTCACCCGGTAACTGTTGGAACTCTCTAATCGCTGCTCTCCCCGACTTGGTTCTTTGCGGGGTATAGTACTCTTCAAAGAATTTTTGCTGCAGCTCTTGCCATGTATGATATAACAACCCTCCTAGATAATTTTTCGACACCCCTAATATATATTAAAATGTCCCTATATGTGATGCGTGTTAGTGTATATATGTTTTTAAATATATATTTAAGCCCTTTTTACACTTTTTAGCCAAGTTTTAAATTTATAAAACACGATATTTACTAACACTAAACACACATATGGGCAAGTGCACCCATCGTGGACGTAGTATAGTGTTGGTAAGATACCGAGGTCGTCCAAGGACACAAGAGCTTTTAATACCGGTTTATCCTCAACGTCTAATCAAATCAAAAAGTTAGAAAAATGTTTTAAACTAAGAAAAATAAAAACTAACTAAATGCTGAAAAAGAAAATAAAATAAAAAACAGATAGACAAGATGAATCACTTGGATCCGACTCGTGTATTAGTATAACCTTTGATTATTTTCGCACTTTTGCACTTGTTTAAGAGATTATCTTAGTTATTGTAGTAGGCCCCTCTTTTGAAGGCGACGTTACCCTCAACCCAGTAGTTTGAGTCAGCAAGGATACAATCCTAAAGGGTCGGATTATTGAAAGATAATGAATTAAGTTATTAATGCAAATTATGGTAGGCCCCGCTTTTGGCGGTGACGTTACCCTCGACTAAGTAGTCTGAGTCAGCAGGGATACAGTCCTAAATAGCCGGGTTATAGTATTAATAGTAGTTAGCTTATGAGGGGGTCAAAGAGTTTGGATCCCCGCCATCCAATACCTATAGGCATTGAAGGGCGGTCCTATTAAATTTGACCCAGGTCCCAAGCAGGACCTCTAAACGCTGAACAAGGGCAAGACCTTTACCACACCGTTCCCTTAACCCCCGACCGGGTAGCCAACATACCTCCATATAGACCGTGGAGATATGAATGGTGAAAATCTTTTATTTTATATAGACAGTAAAATAATGCCAAGACACCACGGACAAACGATAAGGAAAGATCACCTTCAACATAAGTAACTAGTTATTAAAGTCATTAATACAAAACCAAATAAAAAGTGCAAAAGATTAAAAATAAAAAGTATTATACTAAACACTTGTCTTCACCAAGTGATGTAAGAGACTTAGGCAAACATGGCCTTGATTGTCAAGAACTCTTACGATCAATCTTGGATCCCGAGACGACTCACACACTCTATGATGGACAATGGATGATGGTGGTGGATGATGGTGTTATGGTGGTGATGGGTGGTGGATGAAGTGTGAGAGAGGTGGTGTGCCAAGGGATGAGAGAGAATGAAGCCAAGCTCCTCTATTTATAGGCTGAACAGAACGCTGGACACGGCCCCGTGTCCGCTGGACACGGCCCCGTGCCCGTCTGACATTCTCTCTCCTCATTAATTGTAATTGCGAATTACAATTAATGCGCCTGCTGTACTTTCAACACGCCCCCGTGCCCGCTGGGCACGGCCCCGTGGTGAGCAATGGAAGCTTCTATTGGTTTGTCTTTTCTGCTGCTTCCTGGGCACGCCCCCGTGTTCACTGGACACGGGGCGTGTTCAGACTTCTGTTCTCTTCTCTTTGTCTTGGGAGGTGCCGTTGAGGGTCCGGGCAGTTTACTTTTGTTCCTTTTCTTGTATTTATGGTAGAATTAGTGGTCTTTTTGCTTCTTTTGTGATTTTGAGCTCATTTCATCCTGAAAATACAAAAGGAAGACAAAAACACTCTTTTTCCAACATTAGTACTTAAAAAGGGTTAGTTTTATGCCTTAATTGATGTGTTTTATATGTTGCATTTTACACACATCAAATACCCCCACACTTGAACTTTTGCTTGTCCTCAAGCAAAACTCTTTTAATGTGGCTTACACTCCCAAATGGAATAGGTAGAAGAGAAGTTTTTTAACTTGTCCTAGAGTGTCGGGAATCCAAGGTTTGTATAGGTTCTATTTTTATTTTATTTACAATCTTATTCGTCATGGTTTATTTTGAACTTTTCATAAGATAAACTACTTATTTGGGCATAGCATGCCTTATTAAAATTCCATTTATATACAAGTTCACATACCTCACGGGAGATCACTCAATCACTCGGCCGAAGGTGTATATTTAAGTGAATCGCTCGAGAGCGGCACGGATTTACATTCTCCATATGCTTGCCAAGCGATCAATCCTCCTCCTTTTTAACTTTTTACCTTTGTAAATATCAAGAGGTCTTTTGGGGTGAAGGCTTGGGTTTAAAGGTGGGTGGTTGGTTAGTGGTTAGTAAAAAGGGCGAAAATCGTAACAAGTGTCGGTTTTCGTGAAATACCTTATTTTTGGTGACATTTATTTTTGAAGTATTTCTCCAAACAAGCTTTTTGTAGCTTATGTTTGTTTTTGACTTCATCATTTTTTTTTTTTTTTTTTGATCACCATAAAGGGTATGTTTATGAAAAACCGAGTTTGTTACTAAAATAAAGGTGAAAAAATGAAAAAAGTTTTTGGTGGGTAAAAAAAAATTGTTTTGGGGGTAATGAAATGAAAGGTTTAGGCTCAAAGGGGTTTTCTAGGGGGATTTTGGGTAGGTAAAAAAAATGAAAAATAATGGTTTTGAAAGAAAAATAGTTAGTCCTAATGCCTCCATCATTTACTTACTTGGGTTTAAGTTGGTAAGGACCGGGAATGTATCGTCGTGGCAAGTTCTAGATTTGTAAAGACCGAGCGGCTATTCACACAAGAAACGAAAAATGAGCATTTAATCTAAATATGTGTATTTTTATGCTCAATAAAGGCTCAAAACTCACTTTTTGTGGGAATGGGTTTTTTAATGTGATCAAGCATATATAATCGAATTTTAGCTAGACTTGTTATACCGTTTCATAATTTTCTTATGTTAGTTCTTTTTATCACGACGCTATCGGTTGTAAGTTTGTAAAAATATAACCCTTTTATAACTTGTTATTCCCAACTTAAACTAAGACAAGTAAATAAAAAAAATGAAAAAGTTTTTGAAAAAAAATTTGGGGTGTTTAGCGGTTCCAATAGAGTTTTGTGTAAGGCTTGTTTTAGGATTTTGCAAAATTCCAAGGTTTTAGCATCCCCCCCACACTTAAATTACACATTGTCCTCAATGTGTCCAAAAATAAAGTTTTTTGGTTGATTAGAATATGTAAAAGTGTGTTTAAAAACAAAGATTTGTGTTACTGGCACTCTGGACACGGCCCCGTGTTGACCGGGCACGGCCCCGTGGTCAAGTGCCAGTAACAAAAATTATAGAAGTGAAACAGAAGCCTGGACACGGGGGCGTGTTCGCTGAACACGGCCCGTGTCCAGTTACCTGAACTGGGTGATTTCCTGCAGGGGGCTCAGCACGGGGCCGTGTTGATTGGGCACGGCCCGTGTTGAGCCTTCTGTTTTGGAGATTTTTGTCGGTTTGTTCTGTTCTTCTGCATGGTTCCATTTTTTTCTCATTCCCTTTTTCATCCATTACCACCATGAGTGTGATTTATTCTGCAAAAACTTAAAAGATTAAACTAAACTAAGGATAGGTCCGCGGAATGCCTCCGTGGTGCGCCACGTTTATAAGGGTCCTTGGCTAGACCCAATTCCCGGTCACACGTCTTTTGATTGGGGTGCCTTGCCTCCCAAGTTACACCGTCGGAGAGCGGCATCCAAGCTTGAGTCGATAACCTTCATGTAGTGGATCGGGTCGTCATCCTCTATTCTTTTCCCAACTCCGAACTTTACCTCATCGTCCCCATATCTCAAAGTTAGTGTCCCGTCATTCATGTCCACTACTGCTTGTGCGGTGGCAAGGAAAGGTCTCCCTAGAATAAGAGGGACCTCGGTGTCTTCCTCCATGTCGAGTATGACAAAGTCAACAGGATAAACGAATCTGCTTACCCTTACCAAGACATTCTCGATGACACCTTGCGGGAACTTGACCGATCGATCCGCGAGTTGTATGCTTATTTTTGTGGGGCTTGTGGTTCCCAAGCCAAGCCTTTTGAACATTGAAGAGGGCATGAGGTTAATGCTAGCCCCTAAGTCGGCCAAGGCATTGCGAACGGGAGATTCCCCTATTGAGCACGGAATCGTGAAACTTCCGGGATCGATCTTTTTTTCTGGTAGTTTATTGAGCACGAGGGCAGAGCATTCTTCGCCTAAATTAACTAATTGCAAATTTTCAATTTTCTTTTTATGTGTAAGGAAGTCCCTCATAAATTTAGAGTATTTGGGCATTTGGGTTAGGACTTCGATAAAAGGAATATTGACATGCAATTGTTTTAGCAAACTTTCGAATTTTGCGAATTGCTCGTTGGTTTTTTGACGAATTAACCTACCGGGGTACGGAACCCGAGGAGCTTTGGTAGGCTCTGTTAATGGGGGAGGGTCCTTCTCCTGCAGATTTGTTGGCGTTGATTCTTCCGCGGCTGGAGGTACTTCTGCAGGCCCTACGGTCCGGTTTCGTAGCGTGATGAGGTGAACTTGCGCCTTCGGGTTGGTTTCGGTATTGCTGGGTAATGCGCCTTGTGGTCTTTCGGAAAAATTTTGAGCTAGTTGATTTATTTGTTTTTCTATGTTTTGAATGCTAGCCTGTTGATTCCTAAAGTTTGATTCTAATTGTAGGAATCTTTCCGAATTTTTCTTGTCAGTGTCAGAGACGAGGCGAGATATAGTATCTTCGAGCCTTTCTCTTCCACTTTGTTGTTGAGTGAAATTTTGTGACTCATTTCTTGATTGCTGAAAGTTTGTTCGTTGTGGTTGTTGGTTACTACTATTGCCGGGCTCCCTCCAACCAAGGTTTGGGTGGTTTCGCCATCCTTGGTTGAAGGTCCCTGTTGGAGGACCCGACGGCCTAGGTCTATTATCAATGTAGTTTACCATTTCTTGTTGATCGTCCGTTTCTTTCATGCAACTCCAATTTTCATGTGACCCACCACACCCCTCACAAGCCATAACCGAGACTGTTTTTGTCATTTCTAATTTTTTTATTTTTGAAGAAAGGGCCTCGATTTGGGCTTGTAAAGAGGTGCTTTCGTCTACCTTATGGGCGCCCGGGGTGATAGTTTTATTTCCCCGGGGAGTGTGCCACTGAAAATTGGTTTGAGCAATTTCCTTAATCTGATTATATATTTCGTGTGGGCGTCGATTACCTAAAAGTCCCCCGGAGCTAGAATCAAGTGTCTGCCTAGTATGTGGCAACAACCCATTGTAGAAAGTGGATACTTGTTGCCATATTGCGAGGCCGTGATGGGGACACTTGCGTAATAGCTCCTTGAACCTTTCCCAAGTTTCATATAAGGATTCCCCGTCCTCTTGTGAGTATGTGTTAATTTCAGCCATTAATTTAGCAGTTTTAGAAGGAGGGAAATACTTATATAGAAATTTTTGGGCTAGTTCATCCCAGGTGTTTACCGATCCAGCTGGGAGGGTGTTGAGCCAGGCTTTCGCTCGATCTTTTAGTGAGAATGGAAACATACGAAGGCGGATGGCGTCGTTTGATGCTCCATTGATCCGAAATGTATCACATATTTCTAAGAAATTAGTTATATGTAGATGGGGATCCTCGTCCGCGAGCCCGTGAAAGGTTGCGGAGTTTTGGAGCATTTGTATCAAGTGCGGTCGAAGTTCGAAGTTATTGGCTTCGACATTCGGGGCATTGATAGCGGCGCCGAGATTACCTACGGTGGGCCGTAAGTAATCCATGAGGGTACGTTGGTCCGCCATTGGGGGTGGGTCACCCGAAACTTTCTCTTGGTTTTTGGCTTTTAACCTTTTTCTGAGAAAGCGTTCGGGTTCTTCTAATGGTTCCTTTATGTCTTTATTGGAACTGGAGCTCATACACTATGCGAGGTTGGCGTCGGGTTCCAAGTCCTGCAATAAAAACAGAAAAGAATGTTGGTCAGAAGGTTCACCACGGCCCCGTGTCGAGCGAACACGGCCCCGTGGTCGGAGGTACAGTGGTTGTTTTTCAGATCCCAGTTACTGGAAGTTGGACACGACCCCGTGTTGCACCGACACGGCCCCGTGGTCAGCCTTCTGTTAACTTGAAAAACAAAAACTGCCAGTAACGTTGCTGAGCACGGCCCATGTCCGACCAGGCACGGCCCCGTGCTGAGCTCTGCAGAAGCTGAAAAATCTAAAAAAAAACTAAAAATTAAAGAAAAATAAAAAAATGATTAGGCCGTTGATTCCTAACTTTCTTAAAATCCTTGTGTCCCCGGCAGCGGCGCCAAAAACTTGATGCGTGTTAGTGTATATATGTTTTTAAATATATATTTAAGCCCTTTTTACACTTTTTAGCCAAGTTTTAAATTTATAAAACACGATATTTACTAACACTAAACACACATATGGGCAAGTGCACCCATCGTGGACGTAGTATAGTGTTGGTAAGATACCGAGGTCGTCCAAGGACACAAGAGCTTTTAATACCGGTTTATCCTCAACGTCTAATCAAATCAAAAAGTTAGAAAAATGTTTTAAACTAAGAAAAATAAAAACTAACTAAATGCTGAAAAAGAAAATAAAATAAAAAACAGATAGACAAGATGAATCACTTGGATCCGACTCGTGTATTAGTATAACCTTTGATTATTTTCGCACTTTTGCACTTGTTTAAGAGATTATCTTAGTTATTGTAGTAGGCCCCTCTTTTGAAGGCGACGTTACCCTCAACCCAGTAGTTTGAGTCAGCAAGGATACAATCCTAAAGGGTCGGATTATTGAAAGATAATGAATTAAGTTATTAATGCAAATTATGGTAGGCCCCGCTTTTGGCGGTGACGTTACCCTCGACTAAGTAGTCTGAGTCAGCAGGGATACAGTCCTAAATAGCCGGGTTATAGTATTAATAGTAGTTAGCTTATGAGGGGGTCAAAGAGTTTGGATCCCCGCCATCCAATACCTATAGGCATTGAAGGGCGGTCCTATTAAATTTGACCCAGGTCCCAAGCAGGACCTCTAAACGCTGAACAAGGGCAAGACCTTTACCACACCGTTCCCTTAACCCCCGACCGGGTAGCCAACATACCTCCATATAGACCGTGGAGATATGAATGGTGAAAATCTTTTATTTTATATAGACAGTAAAATAATGCCAAGACACCACGGACAAACGATAAGGAAAGATCACCTTCAACATAAGTAACTAGTTATTAAAGTCATTAATACAAAACCAAATAAAAAGTGCAAAAGATTAAAAATAAAAAGTATTATACTAAACACTTGTCTTCACCAAGTGATGTAAGAGACTTAGGCAAACATGGCCTTGATTGTCAAGAACTCTTACGATCAATCTTGGATCCCGAGACGACTCACACACTCTATGATGGACAATGGATGATGGTGGTGGATGATGGTGTTATGGTGGTGATGGGTGGTGGATGAAGTGTGAGAGAGGTGGTGTGCCAAGGGATGAGAGAGAATGAAGCCAAGCTCCTCTATTTATAGGCTGAACAGAACGCTGGACACGGCCCCGTGTCCGCTGGACACGGCCCCGTGCTCGTCTGACATTCTCTCTCCTCATTAATTGTAATTGCGAATTACAATTAATGTGCCTGCTGTACTTTCAACACGCCCCCGTGCCCGCTGGGCACGGCCCCGTGGTGAGCAATGGAAGCTTCTATTGGTTTGTCTTTTCTGCTGCTTCCTGGGCACGCCCCCGTGTTCACTGGACACGGGGCGTGTTCAGACTTCTGTTCTCTTCTCTTTGTCTTGGGAGGTGCCGTTGAGGGTCCGGGCAGTTTACTTTTGTTCCTTTTCTTGTATTTATGGTAGAATTAGTGGTCTTTTTGCTTCTTTTGTGATTTTGAGCTCATTTCATCCTGAAAATACAAAAGGAAGACAAAAACACTCTTTTTCCAACATTAGTACTTAAAAAGGGTTAGTTTTATGCCTTAATTGATGTGTTTTATATGTTGCATTTTACACACATCAATATGTCCTAAAATATACCCCGTATGTGAAAACCGAGCCCAAAATACATTATATAATTAAAAATAAAATAAAAACAAGTTTTTATGGTCTCTCGTGGGGCACGTAAGCCATCCCCTTGAGCTATGCGGGCCGCGACAGCTCGAGACCAGGGTCGCACCCTGAGATGCCACGTGGCATAACGTGTGTGGAGTCTATGTTCCGAATCAGAAACCCTAGGGACTACCCGAGGGAGCCTCGCGGGCCGCGTAGCCCTTGGCTATGTATTACGCGAGCCGCGTAGAACTCGAAATCAGGCCTTATAAAAAGAGGGCATCGGCTTCAGTTTCCGATTGCTCATTTCCTTTTCTTTATCTCGAATTTCTTAATAGTAGAAGCTATTCTCGGATATAATACCCCCCTCCTAAATTACGAAGTTCTGCTCCGTTGTAAGTATCATAACCCCGGTTACGTATTAGATACGCTACCCGATTGATCCAGGGATCCGTAACGGCTGTCGTGGTTCTGCCCGACGTAGTCATTGGAATGCCGTCTCGGGGAGGGTATCGTTAATATAAATATTGGGTTATTATACTAACGCGTATACATTTGTGTAAATTATAGATAATCATCAGGAAACCCTTAAAGAAAACCTAAGACAGCAATGTGAGTAATCTCCTTTTTGCAAATTGTTTTTACAAAACCTCACCTAAATTAAATTATATTAAACAGTTATTGAGTATTTGTATTCTACAATTATCGTCGGTATGTTGGGGTTTTCTATACAAAATTTGTTACTGCCTTGCGAGGAGTAACATAACCACAAGTCAGGTTGACAGTACCGTGGGTGGTAATTGAATAAATGGAAACAAATGTAATTGCGCGACCGCCCTCAATACTGTACAATGGTCTTTATTAAACTTGATTAAACTGGGATTCACTCACCAGTATTTCCCACTGACAAAATGTTTTTAAACGCGTTTCAGGTAACAAAATGTGAAAGCCAAATAGAAGCCAGCTGGACATCATGAAGGCTTGGAAAAGTGGCAATAAAGTTACCTAAAAAAAATAAAGAGATGTTTTATTAAATAAAAGAGGGTTTATCCCTATGAAAGTGTGTGTACTTGAAACTTGGGTTTTTCCCATGTGTTTAATATATTAAAAGCGTGGTATTTTACTATGATAAATTATTTCCTAACTATGGTCCTGATGTAATTTCCGCTGCCAAAATGGATAAAAACAGATACCACCAAAACTGGTCGCGACCACCCGGGTTTGTTAGGGGACGGGGGTTGCGACAGAAGGTGGTATCAGAGCTAAGCCACTGATTCAGCCACAGAAGTGTTCTGCTGACACCAAAAGTTATCTAAAGTGTTAGGAAATAAATTATGGAACTATGTGCATATTTGTATTTTATTGTTGTGTGTTATTTGACTATCTGTTAGTTTACAGTATGAGCGACCAAGGACCATCCGACGCGTTTCGTCAGTTGTCTGGTTCGCCTAGAAGCGAAGGAACCTCTTCACAGCCTGCCCTCTCAGGGTACTCAGCTGATAATGAAGAAGGGCTATTCGTGTTTAAGGCTCAGTCTGAAGAGCCATTCCCTCCTAAAAAGAGAGGATGGTTTAGTAGGGGAGCGCATGAACGTAGGAAACGAATGAAAAAGTTGCAACAACAGAGAGTCCTAGCAGCCGCTAAAAGAGAAACAGATGCCCATGCCCAGGATATGTTAAATAGGAGTTTAGCCAATTTCCATATCCTAGCCACCACAGCAGCCGACCCTAACCTGGAGCAACTGACAGCACCCCAATCACTACCACTGTTCCCCAACCAGCCAATGTAAATCGAAAACAACCCAGAAAATCAAGTTGAAATGCATGATTTTAACCCAGAGGAGATACCTAGGGTACCAGCACCCAATCCCTTAGACCCTGTTGGACCCAGTATGGCCTAAACAATTTCTTTTCATGTAATATGGCAAGTGATTTCAGTAGATGTGAAAAGATGTGCGGAAATGGAAATCAGACTTTCAAGAAACATGACCTACAGAATTATCAAGTTTATATCACTTTGAAACAAAATAGTTTAACAAGGTGATTGTAAGATTATTATCTAATACAAATGAATCTTGAATTCTGTGGGTGAGAAGGGCAATAGAGTTTGGGTGTTTGTATGTGAATGCTAAGCTTCAAACTCAATTCTCTTCTGCTGGTTGAGCCTTCTATTTACAGAAGGCTGGGTGCATGAATAAACAATAGTTTATTCATGCAATAAGTCCTGCAAAAAGTGGCCATTTGACATATACATTGAATCCTACATTCAAGTTGCCTTTTTCATCATGAGATTCAATAATGTCAACTTGCTTCGGTAAGTGTGGCAGGATAGAGCCAATTTCAGACAAGTGGGGTATTTCATCAGAATTCTGATGAACCATTTCATCAGAATTTCTGATGAACAAATCATCAGAAAACTCTTGATGATCAGAATCGTTAGAAACTGATTATATTTTATCAGAAATATCATCAGATCCACCAGAAGTGACCTTTTCTGATAATCCAATTCAGCTCTTGATCAACTTGAGATTCTTTGAAGTAGATGTTGTGCATTTCAGTTGTCCTATCTGATCTTCTTCTTCTTGTTGTGATCTTCAGGACTGTTATCTCTTCATAGATCCAGTTGATTGAGATTTTCTTCAATACTTACAAATAAAGTTTCCTAACAGTTTCCCCTTAAGTATTGTAAGAAAATGAACTACCTTATGAATATAAAATTTCCAAACAGTGGAAACATAATACTTGCAAATTTAAACCAGTTGCTGAAGTTTTTGAAAAACAAATTACAAAAAAGATGAAATTCAAATAAACAAGTTCTTCAATTCAGCTTCACTCTCTTGTGCACATCCCCTATTTTTAACTGTTTCTTTTAGGAGATATATGTATTGCAGCTCACATACATGTCTTTGTACCATTCTCTTGCTTGGATCCATTCTTCAATCATTTGCTCAATTTCTTTCATGTGTCCCTCCAAGTTCTTTTCTGTCTTCTGAAGATGTTCTTGTCTTTTGTTCATGGTTTTCATGATATACTTCAGAGTTTGATTTGAGTACTTGCAGATATCAACACTTCTGAACAGAGATTTGTTATTCTCAATATCTCTGAAGATGACACCATAGTTGTGAATGTTAGTTTTGCTTGTAATGATATCTCCAGATCTTGCATCTTCCAATATTTCTGAGGGAACTTTTGTCTTTGGTGGTCTGATATACACCTTTTTGTTGTGTACATGCTCAAAATTGATGCATAGATCAAAGTCTGAAAAAGTTATTCTTTCGAACAGTAGTATTCCAGCCTTTGATATGCCATTTAATGCTCTTTTGACCTCTTGGTTATTTTTTATTTCCTTTTCATAGTAATCCTTCATAAACATAATGTCTATAGGATGCAACTGGTCAGCTATTTCTTCATCAGTCACCATTTGTTCTTCCCCATTCTTTCTTAGAAGTGTATATCTGTTTTGTACACGAGTTCCTCAAACGTCATCGATTGCTACTTTCACTTCATTCACTTTTAGAACTTTCTTTACTGGATTCTCATTTTTGGTGTGAATGCTACCTGGATTTCTTTTAATCCTTTCATTTCTTAAAGCCAGTCTGACAGGAGACAATGGTCTTGACAATTCATCTTCTTTTGTAGAGTAATAACTCACCAAATTGTACTCAGGGAATATCATTACATCCCTGGCAATCTCTTTGACCATGACAGACTGAGTCTCAGAGATTTTTCTCTTAACCACCTTTGATTTTCTTGATGAATCACCTTCTTGTTCCCATTCATTCATTGTTTGTATATTAATATATTTACTTATGGCTGAGTCATCAGACAATGTTGGATTTGGGACAGATGCTAGCAATTTCAAATTTGTAATAACTTGAGGTTTTGCAGTTGCTAACCTTTTCAGCATTTCATCTTTTGGGACATTTGGGGGTGGACCCATCATTGTGGTTCCAGCTTTGGTGATTGGTGTGGTTGATGATTGTTGAGGAGTTGATTTTGGAGCTTCTTGATGTGAACTTTCAGTAGGAAATTCTTTCATGAGTTCTTTGGGATCTACTTTGGCCAATTTTGCAATGTTAAATTGCATCTTCTCCATCAGTTGTTGCACCTCTCTTACCTATTTTCAGTTGCTGATTATGTTTTTCTGAACTTTTGTGAATTCAGCTTGAGCTTTCATCTGAATTTCAGACCATTCTTTTGACAGCTTCTCAAGGGCATCTGTGATACTGTTGTTACTTGCCCTAAGTATGGTAACTTCTTCTAGAACTCTGTTTGAACTGCTTGACTTCCTTGATTCCACAGCATTTGCAACTTGTGCCTTGATGTTTTCTATTTCTGTGAGGATCATATGGATCTCTGTTACAGATATGTTAGATTTTGGTGCCTTTTCTTTCAGCTTTTGGATAGACTTTAGTGCTTTAGTGTTTTCTTCAGTTTGTTTCTTCATTTCTTCCACTGATTCTGACAAAGTCTTTATATCAGCCCTTTGACCTTGTATTTCTGACAGCAACATATCAAGTTTTTCTTTTACTGGATTTCTTTTACAGACTTTGAAACACTTTCCAGCATAGTTTCCAGATTTTCTTGATTCATAGGTGTTTTAGGGATATTTGGAACAACAGATGTTTCTGCTAACTTTCCAGCTGCAAACACATTTGCTGTTGTTTTGGAAATGATAGGGTCACTTTTGGCTTTACCAGATTTTGGTGCAGCTTTAAGTTTACCAGAATCATCTCCACCAGTGATGAGAAACTCATTTTCATCCTGGATTTCCTTATATCCTTGAATCATATCAACATATGATTCTCCATAAGTTTTTGGGGTAAACAAATTTCCTTTAACCAGATTTCCTTGATCAGTTTCCTGACCTCTATCTGTTGGGATCTCATCCTCTTCCTCATTTTCTGATTCAGAGTTGAGATTAATGGCACTAGTAACCTCCTCATCAACATTAGTTGTTATGTATTCTATCTTGTAAGAAACATTAACTGAACTTTCTGATTTTGTTTCTTTAGTGTGAGAGTCAACTAAGACAATGTTTAAAAGAGATGTACCAGCAATCTGAGATTCATCATAATTTATGACTTCAGTAGCTTCAATTGTAGCAGCATGTTTTTCTCCAGCAATTTGTGATTCAGCATAATGTTCTTGATGAATTTCAAATTCATGATGAATTCCTGCTTCATGAATCCGTTGACTTTCAGCATGTTTTTCTAGTGAGTTAGCTATCTCCATAATTCTTTTTCCTCCTGCACCCTCTGTTTTTGATGGCGAGGACTTCTCATTATCTCCTTTTTCTGTTGATGAAGAACAGCTCACAACTTCTTTGCTGGGCTCTTCTATTTGAGAATCTGATTTTGTCAGAAATTCTTCATGTTGTGTTATGTACAGTGAGTCTGGTGCAATGAGGCATAACATGCTTTCTGGTAATACAGGGGTATCTTTGTCTGATTCCCATCCATGATTGGAACTCCAGGCCTTCATGGTATTTGAACTCCGGACTTCTTCCAAAATTGGAATTTCTATGTTCCTTGTAGCAAATGTTTCAGAGATAAAAATAGAGATTAACCTTGGATATGGCAGATGTGAGGTTATTCTTCCATTTCTGGTGATGATTGATCTTTTAAGTAGGTTGAAAATTTCTGACCCATAATCAATTTTGAACCCAGTTATGAGTCCATACATGATTGTCAGAATAGCTTGACTGATTTGATCAGTTCCTCCTATCTTTGAGGTGAGACAGTTGTTTAGCACTTCCATCATCACTTGCCAGATGGCTGGCAATTCACTTCTTCTAATTTCTCCAATTTTGTTGATATCCTTTTTCTTGTAACCAAGCCCAATGATGAAGCTTATTAATTCTTCTCTGTTTGGAGCTTCAATGTAACTATCAAGAATAGGTAGTTCAAGCCATTCTCTTACTCTTGCAGGGGTTAATGTTACAAAAACACTACCCCATACATGAGCAGAGACCTGATTTTCTTCAACCTCATTAAAAGTGTGAACAAATTGCTGTAATAGCTTTTCTGGTACTTCTCTCTCTTTTGTTAGAGCTCCTGAGATTGGACAATTCATGAGATACTCTATCAGAAGTTGACATCTTACATCATATTCTGAATGCTCTGTATTCATCAGCAGATTGTTTTCTTTTATTGGCAGAAATTTTGTGTCTTCAATGAAAGGTACATCGTGTTGAACAATTGGGATGTTGAGGTTTACTTCGGCCATTGTTGAAGTTCATGAATTAGGGTTTGAAATTTAGGGATTTTGGATTCTGAGTGAGGAACATGGAATGTTTTGGTTTGAAGTTTTTTTTTTTTTTTTTTGAAGAATGTGTATGATTTTTGAATTTTCTGCTAAGTGAGATTTATATAGTGAGGGTTTTAGCAGAGAGTTGTGGGTTTATGGAGTTGAGGGGATATGGAACGTGTCATGTAGTGGCGGTTAAAGGATCATTAATTGTCTTTATTACCGTTAGATCGTGTGATGTGAGTTTTGGTTCAGAATATAACCGTTGGATCGTGGGTATTAAGACTTTAATGATGATTAATCGTGTAATCGTGGTTTTGCCCTTTTAACTTGTTCCTTCAATTTGTAGTTTCTTCAATCATTCTTACACGAAAGTATTGCACTGATTTTGATTGGAGAAAACTATCGGTTCTATGACACCTTTTCATCATTGTGGACCCCATTAGATAGGAGGTCCAATCACCTTTCTTCATATGTATCCTCTTTTCTTTGTAAGTCAAAGTCCTATTCTGATGATGTTATCAGAAAGTCAACATAAATTCTGTTGAAAGTAAGTATTGTATTTTGTTCTATCTTCTGTTGGCCTTTTAGATATGGTCAACAGAAGTTAACAATTTTCAACAGAATTTATTGGTTGAGTTTTCCCCCTAAACTTGTGATTCTCTTCAATAGATTTTTTTTTTTTTTTTTTTGAGATGAGAGGGAATGAGATAAGATCAGAAGACTCACATTTGTTTTTCTGGTGGCATCCATGTCTCTTGGCTTTTTCTGATATTTTCTGAAACATTTTATTATCTTGAAGTTTTATCAGAAAAATTTTAGATCCATTTTTGAATTATCAGATTTTGCCTTCTGTCATCAGAAATTTAGAGTTTTGTGTAAAATATTTTTGTCTTCTTTCTCATATTTCTTTACCCATTACCCAATCCATAAGTCAGTCAATCAAGGTAATATAAGAAGCATACATTATAAACATATTAACGAGCAAACTAACTACACAAACAGGATGCAAACAGAGAAAGACCTAGTCAATATCTATGCCTTCATCATGTTCCATTTCCAGGAGCAACAACAGATCAGTTATCAACCCATAGTTTTGGTTGGTGGGTACAAGCATGCTGAGACCCATGTTTTCTTGAAGTCTCATATCAGCTCTTGGATAACTTGCAGGAATGCCTGCAAAATCTAGCTGGCTTGTGATTATCTTTGTCAGAAAACGAGGATACATTAAAAATGGCTTGCCTACCCACATGTTGCTTGCAAAATCTCTCATTAGATAATAAGAGAAATTGTAAGGTACTTTGAGTACAAGTGCCAATATAGGCTCCATCAATCTAAGAGACACTTCATGATGATTGATGGCCTTCTTTGAAAAACATGCACCCATCTGTGTGACAAGATATTTCCATGGTTTGATAAAGCCATGTTTGTTCATTGCTCGTTGTTGGGTTTGTGTACGGTAGCCCATTTGCCTTAGGACATCATCCTTCCGAGCCTTTGTGAACGTCAGGACGTCATTCTTATCATTAAGTTGAAGAGCTGTCCTGATGGTGGCTTCATTTAATAGAATTTTTTGATTTAGCACCTCACTCTTGATGGCCATTTGTGCTCTGTTCTCATACTCATATAATGTTGCATTTTCCAGAAGATTTGAAGAATCTCTGGATGAACAGTTATATGAGCAGTGAGGGCATAGTTCAAGTTACTACTCATGAGCATTTTGAGCACAACTTGACATCCTTCCCATTGAGGACCTTCCAGATTGGTCCTCAATCTTAGATTATGATATGGATATTGAACAAGTGGGAAGCATTCATCTTTGATGGTATTCATTTTGTGTGTGTGAGAAAGTATGAGGTGAAAAAGAAGTGTGAAGATGACAGATTTTAACTCAAAGTGGTGATTATTTATAGCAAACTTGATATTTGCCATAAATAGAAGCTACCAACTTGTAGATTTTCTTCACCGCGATGTCTGTTATTTAATGATTATCAGAGGACAGAAAGTATAACAGAGATAAGTTTCTTCTCCACTACATTTGCATTAAATGATCTAGGCGGCCAATTTCTGGTAATTTATCCTGATTGCCTACCAATATGTCGTTTCAATCTTCTTAACACATGATGGGGTGTAATTAATGAAGGAGAGAGAAAGTTTCATATTTAACGAGTTCCCAGAAATTTTCTGTTAAATGACGTCACTAGCACTAAGAAAGAAAATATTATTATTATCAATAAACCTTTTTTATAAATAATGTGCAGTTAATGAATATGTTGTCAAGAGATATGAATGATAAGGATGATGACATGCAGTAATTTGTTTTAATGATCTTATGATAATTTTGATTAACCAATCATATTTTTTTGATGATTCACCAGAATTTTTGATGATTTGTCAGGTGTTCTGATGTTGCATCAGATTTCTGATGATGTCATCAGATTTTCCGATAAGTTATCAGATTTTCTGGTTATTTATCAGATATATGATTAAAACAGCTTTTCAAGCATTTTTCTTGTGATAAGATTATTTAAGAGATTTTTATCACAGAACTGACCATTGCTTAGCAAATTATACTTTAAGCCTTTAACATAGACTACTCTTTCAATGGTCAAGCATCCATACCTGATACATCTGTATCCCATGATCCTCCCTTTCACTCCATTTCCAAAGTTCACCATTTTACCCAGCTTTGAAACAAAGTTGCTGAGTAAGCTCCTATCCCTAGTCATGTGCTTGGAGCTTTCTGAATCGCAGTACCAGATCTGCTGCACATGATGGTCCTGAAATGAAATGGTTAGAGGGTTTTAGGTACCCAGGCATGCTTGGGTACTCTTTCCGATGATAGTTTAGTCTTATTACTTCTTCTAAATGACCTTTCATCAGAATTTCTGTTATATGTTGAGCCATAAACAGAATTTTTCTTTTTCTTTTGGAGATGTTGTTGAACAAGCTTCAGTATGTCAACACACATACAAGATTCATCAGAAATTTCTGATATACTTTCTTATGATGGAATGATGGGATAATTTTGAAAAGATGAGTGAACTGCTTCTGGAGTTTTTGCAAACTCTTGATTGCATTCACTTCTTTTTGGTTCAAAGTTGGGCTTATCAAAGGAATATTCAGAACATGTTGATTTGCAAGTTTCAGAATCAGATTCTGATGTAAGTTTATCAGAAATCTGTTGAGTTGCTTTTACAAAGACAGTGGGTTTGCTATGATCTGTTCTTACATAACCCAAACCCTCTCCTTTGTTCTTTGGAGTGGACTCAATGAAATTTATAAATTCTTTTGTTTGTTGAAAACCTCTTACATTAATTTCTTTATCATTGATTTTCTTGTAAAGATCTCTTCTTTCATTTTCATAGAACTCGATTTTAACTCTTTGATCTAAACTTTGGTCTATTAGTAATTGGTTTTCAAGAATAATTTTATTCAAAGTCCTTTGTAACTCATCAGATTTTTTTACCGTCTGATTCATGTTTAACTTGCAGGTTTAAGAAATCTGACATGAGCTCATTTAGCTTGTGTTCAAGATCAAGATTGTCTAAACTTACCTGTTGTCCTGAAGTTTCTGGTATGTCATCAGAAAGTGCCATGAGACAGAAGTTGGCCATTTCTTCTTCTTCTTCATCAGAAGAGTCATCAGATAGCTGTGTATCAGTCCCAGCAATTAAGCTGACTTACTGCTGCTGCTTCTTAGCTTCCTCAAGCTTTTTCTCATAGTAAGTAACATCTTTCAGCTTCTTGGTCTTGCATTCTGATGCATAATGACCTCTTTGCTTGCACTTGTAGCACACCACCTCAGCCTTCCCTTTATCCTTAGATCTAACTTCTTCTTTAGATCTTCCATCCATCCTCCCTCTATCACTCCTCTGGTATCTCTGGCCTCCTCCCCTCAACCTCTGCTCAAATGTTTTGGTGAGCAGTGCTATAGCTTCAGCAAAAGCTGAAAAATCTGATGATGTATCAGAAATTTTATAACTTTGGCTGTTTGAAGGTTGTGGATCATTGGAAGTAGTTGGTCTTTGTGGGTTTGAGATAAGAGCTAAAGATCCCCCTCTTTGAACTGTTTCTTCAAATATTTCTTCCTCTCTGGGGATCAAGATGTTGTATAAGTCATGAAGACTCATGTTTCCTAGTTCTAAGGTTGAGGACAAAGTCATGGTGAGACTTCTCCATTCTCTAGGTAAAGCATCAATAAATTTTATGTTTCTTTCATCATTTGACTTGGTTATACCAAATTTCTTTAGCTCGTTTAAAAGTTTTGTAAACCTCTTATATGTATCATTTAATCTTTCATTTGGCAAACTTTTAAACCTTTCATAAGATGAGACATTGTTTGTTCTCTTGTTTCTTCTCATCCTTTCTCCTCCTTCACAAAGATTTTCCAACTGATCCCATATTTCCTTGCCTGATGTACATACATCAACTTGTGAAAATATATCATTGGGGATGGCCATTATTAAGAGTGATTTTGCCCTTTCATCCCCAGCCACCTTTTCCTTGTCTTCCTCACTCCAAAGTGTTTCACTTTTAGGAGCTCGGGAGGCAGGGATAGCAGGTGATTGGTCAGTTGCTGGAACTGCTGGTATATCAGTCATTGGTATATGTGGACCCCTTTCAATGGATTGGAACAGAGCTCGGTCATGACCATTTAGGAAATTGACCATCCTGATTTTCCATTGGGGGTATTCCTCTCTGACCAGAGTCGAAGGTTTGGATATAGAACCAATGTTAAAAGTATTATTCCAGGATTGAAAGCTGGCCATATTTAGAGAAAAGAAGATGAGCGATTGATCATTTGAAAATAGTTTATTCAATTTGCTCTGATACCAATTGTTGGACCCAGTATGGCCTAAACAACTTCTTTTCACGTAATATGGCAAGTGATTTCAGTAGATGTGAAAAAGATGTGCGGAAATGGAAATCAGACTTTCAAGAAACAAGACCTACAGAATTATCAAGTTTATATCACTTTGAAACAAAATAGTTTAACAAGGTGATTGTAAGATTATTATCTAATACAAATGAATCTTGAATTCTGTGGGTGAGAAGGGCAATGGAGTTTGGGTGTTTCTATGTGAATGCTAAGCTTCAAACTCAATTATCTTCTGCTGGTTGAGCCTTCTATTTATAGAAGGCTGGGTGCATGAATAAACAATAGTTTATTCATGCAACAAGTCCTGCAAAAAGTGGCCATTTGACATATACATTGAATCCTACATTCAAGTTGCCTTTTTCATCATGAGATTCAATAATGTCAACTTGCTTCGGTAAGTGTGGCAGGATAGAGCCAATTTCAGACAAGTGGGGTATTTCATCAGAATTCTGATGAACAACTTCATCAGAATTTCTGATGAACAAATCATCAGAAAACTCTTGATGATCAGAATCGTCAGAAACTGATGATATTCATCAGATCCATCAGAAGTGACCTTTTCTGATAATCCAATTTAGCTCTTGATCAACTTGAGATTCTTTGAAGTAGATGTTGTGCATTTCAGTTGTCCTATCTGATCTTCTTCTTCTTGTTGTGATCTTCAGGACTGTTATCTCTTCATAGATCCAGTTGATTGAGATTTTCTTCAATACTTACAAATAAAGTTTCCTAACAGACCCAGATTATGACCCGTGGTGGGATGACAATAGGGATTGTGTGCAACAATACCCAATAGCAGAAAATGAACCCAAGATGCGGTTTAAGGGAGGAAATTGCTCTTCACATTTTATGTCACTATACTTCAGGTCACAATTTGGAATATTTAGAAAAGCAAGAAATGAGAAGACTTTCAATGGGTATCACATCAACTACAATCTAACTGCGAAGAACTCACTTTATTGGATAACGAATAGGTCCAAATTTTGTAATATCAATTGGAATAGATGGGTAGATTTCAATATTCGTGATGTAATCTTATAATTGTTTTGTCAGGTTTTTAGCGGCTTCCTGTCCCATCTTCTATATTTTATATAAAAATTATGGCGTTCAAAAAAAAAAAAGAGAAACTAAAACCTTACTTTATCCCGATAAAAAAGAGTTAATCATCATCTCAAACACCATAGTACATGTACATTTATGATTTATTACAATGATGGCCATGGTGTCTCAATAGTCCAATAGGGTTCCAAATTCAAAATCGCTATTAAACAATTACACTGAAACACTTCAATAAAAAAACGTAACAAACCATATTACAGAAAATTAAATTGATATAATTCATCAAACTATTTCAACACAAAGATTTAAGTACGACCTCTTTTAAACCCAAATTCTATTCTAATAAATTTACCTAAAATAATAAGAAATAATCAACACAAAGATTTAGTACGGACCTCTTTTAAACCCAACCCAAATTCTATTCTAATAAATTACCTAAAATAATAAGAAATAATATTTCTATACTAATAAATCAAAATCCTTTTTAAACATGTGTCATTTCCGTTTTCTCACCTTATTTTCCTATTTATCTCTTATAAAAAAAAATAAAAGATAATAATTTTAAACGAAAAATAGATAAGAATAAATATCTGTTTTCTATAAATAATTTTAAATTTAATTTATTTTGTTTTATTTTCTACTCTTAAGCAAACTATAATATTAAATAAGTTCATTTATCCGAATATACCAAACTCAAAAGCTTTTTATTTGTTAGTTAATTATTATAAAAGAATTATTATTTATCTCCAACTTATTTGTTTATCCATTATTATAATAACTTTATAACTAATATAACACATCATTAAGAATTCATAATACTTTGTTTTGGGAAGAAAACCAAATTCTAAAGAAAAATGTTATAAACATACCAGAGGGTCTTCTCATCACTTACACATCTGATCTTATTTTCTTCTCTTATTGACTTTATCCACCATAATATTCTTCAAAATTCCATACAATTTAAATATTATAAAAATAGAGCTATATATGCACCTACAAACGATGTTGTACATGAGTTAATGATCGTTTGCTTACACTATTTTTTGGCGAAGAAAAAGAATATCTAAGTTTTGATAGTTTATCAGAGTTAGAGTATCTTCATAATAATTTTGATGCAAATTTATACTCATCTGATGTCAATGGATTTAGACTTTTAGGCTTGCCAAAACATAAATCATTACTAAAGGTTGATGTTCCAATAACGTTGTTATGAAATATTGATAAAAAGATATGACTTATGCAATGGAACCCGATTACAGGTCCTATGAATGGCAATCGTGTTATTGAGGCACAAATCTTATTTGGAAGTAAAATTGGCACTCTAAAGTTTATCCTTAGATTTCGATTACTATCGTCAGACAAAATGACTCTGTTTATATTGAAATGAAGACAACTTCCTCCCCCGTATATTTTGCCATTACAATAAATAAAAATCGAGGATATTCACTATGTAAGGTTGGTTTGTTTCAAAAAGAGTTAGTCTTTACACATAGCCAATTATATGTAGTATTGATCAAAGTAAAAAAATTTCAGTTATTTAAACTTGTGTACACATTATTAAAATTATATAATTTCTATTTTAAACCTGTGTAATACAACGTTTTTTTTTGAAAGTCCAACATAAGAATCGTCGAGTACTCCGTACGCGACACTCATTAGCCGAAAGGTAGCCCGCGACAGCCCAACCTGCACGCACGGAACCCCTAGCCCACCATGCCACCAGTTCCAAGAAAAACCCAACCTTACATCCGCCCAAAGGCACAACAATGTAAAGCCGGTAAAATCCAGATGAATCAAGAATCAAACTCAAAACTCAAAGCCAGGGTTAATAATACAACGTTCTAACAACCTAAGAATATACTACACAGCCGGTGTGAGATATTTTTCCATTGGTAATTTACCACGTGTCACACCAACAAAAATGCCGATTAAGGAATAAATTTGTTTCTAGAATTTTCCAACTCTTTTCCAAATTTAAAAACCTCCAATCTCCATCTCATTTTGCATTTGCATTTGCATTTGCATTTGAGTTTCATTTCGGAGGGAAAAATTTGTAACAAAGACGCCTTTGTGTTCCTCTTTTTTGACTCACAAATTCTTCTCTGCAACCAACTTTCCCGCAAACTCTTCAACTTCTGGATCAACTAATCAACGTATGTTGCATCATGTGTCTCGATTGTTGTAAATTCTCTCTGAATATGTGTTGATTTCTCTGAATTTGTGGAGAAACTAGACCTAATTTGTTTGTTTAGTGGTTAACTTTTCAGTTTTGAGTTGTTTATATTGATGAGTTGCTTGTAGTTAGGGTTTGATGATTATAATTCTACAATTGTAGCTTCGATTGTTGTAAATTCTGTGTGAATACGATGTTATTTCTGTTGATTTCAGTTAATTTGTGAAGAAATTTGACCTACTTTTTTTGTTTAGTGGTTGATTTTTCAGTTTGATTTGATAAGCTGCTTGTAGCTAGGTTTTGATGATTGAAATTCTGCTGTTGTAGCGTTGATTGATGTAAATTCTGTGTGAATTTGATGTCCTTTGTGTTGATTTCAGTTAATTTGTGGAGGAACTAGACATAATATGTTTGTTTAGTGGTTAATTATTACGTTTTGAGTTGTTTATATATAGATGAGTTGCTTGTAGTTAGGGTTTTAATGGTTGAAATTGTGTAACTGTAGGAATATGTGTCAATTTGATCTTCTCTGTGTTGATTTCACTAATTTTTCGTATAAATCAGACCTAATTTGTTTGTTCAGTGGTTGATTTTTCAGTTTTGAATTGTTTAAACAGATAAGTTGCTTGTAGTTAGGGTTTTTATGATTGAAATTGTGTAACTATAGGAATACGTGTACGTCGATTGTTGTAAAGTGTGTGTGAATTTGATCATCTTTGTGCTGATTTCGTTCGGTTTGCGGAGAAGTTAGACCTAATTTGTTTGTTTAGTGGTTAATTATTCAGTTTTGATTTGTTTATACAGGTGTTAGGGCTTTAATGATTGAAATTCTGTAATTGTATGAATATGTGTACGTCGATTGTTGTTAAATGTGTGTGAATTTGATCTTCTTTGTTGAGCTGCTTTATTTGTTTGTTTCCTTAATGATTTTTCAGTTTTGGATTGTTTATACTGATGAAGTTGCTTGTAATTACGGTTCTGACAATTGAATTTTGTAATTGTAGGAATATGTGTACGGGGGATTTGATTGCGGACCATAGTAACGGTCCAAAACATGATATAACCGTAACCGCTGTTTCAGTTTTGCTTGAATTATCAGCGGCGGATAATCTGGAACAATTTAGGTCATTGGTTGAACAAGAGGGTTTGGATGTTAACGAATCTGGTTTGTGGTACGGTAGAACGTTGGGTTCGAAGAAGATGAAGCTCGAGGAGAGAACGCCTCTTATGATTGCTTCCATGTTTGGTAGCAAACAGGTTTTGAACTTTATTCTAGGGTTAAACGGTGTAGATGTTAACAAATGTTGTGGTTCAGATCGGGCAACTGCGTTGCACCTGGCGGTTGCTGGTGGTTCTACTTCATGTGTTGAGGTAGTTAAGCTTTTAATCGATGGTTCTGCTGATACGAATTGTTTAGATGTTCATGGGAATCGGCCCGTGGATCTAATCCCTTTTGCGTTTGGTTCTTCGTTCAATTCGAGGAGGAAGTTGTTAGAACTTGTGCTAAATGGTTACTCTGATGATCAAGAATTGCTTGTGTTGAATGATTTAAGCGATAACCTTGTTGAAGAACAAAAGGTTTCCCCAATTTTGATCAAGAAAGAGTATCCGGTTGATTTGTCACTACCCGACATGAAAAACGGGATATACAACACGGATGAATTTCGGATGTACGCTTTCAAGATCAAACCATGCTCGAGAGCGTACTCTCACGATTGGACCGAATGCCCGTTTGTTCATCCGGGCGAAAACGCTAGAAGACGCGACCCACGAAAGTATCATTACAGCTGCGTCCCATGCCCCGAGTTTCGTAAAGGATCTTGCAGGCAAGGAGATAATTGTGAATATGCTCATGGGATTTTCGAGTGTTGGCTTCATCCCGCACAGTACCGAACCCGTTTATGCAAAGATGAAGTCGGGTGTAGTAGAAAAGTATGTTTCTTCGCACATAAGCCCGAAGAGCTTCGACCTTTACACCCGTCCACTGGCTCTGCCGTACTTTCTCCTCGATCGTTATACGATGTTTCATCGGTTAGTCCTTTTTCTATCGGCTCCCCATCAATCATGGTCCCTCGAAGCTCCACACCACCGATTACTCCCGGAGCTTCATCTCCTCGAAACACACTTATTTGGTCAAACCAGTCTCCCCCGACAACGAAAGTTCTCGGTAGCCGGTTTCGGATGGCACCGAGTGGTCAAGATTTGGATCTTGAAACTGAGTTGATGATGGTGGATCGTTACCGTCAACAGCAGTTGATCGATGAGCTTGCACGCTTGTCTCCACCATCTAGTTGGAACAACAACTCGGGTTTTCCCAGCGAGTACTTTGAAGAATACGAAACAGTCAACGGGTCAAACCGAATTAACCCCTTACACCAAAGCATGAACTATTCTTCTGGACTTCCATCTTCACCATTGAGGATGTCATCATTTGGAGCTAATCAGATTATGAACTCAAGAGCCGCTGCATTTGCAAAGCGGAGTCAAAGTTTCATTGACCGTGGGGCGGTCAACCGTCAGTCTGCGTCATCTGTAATGGCGCCTTCCACGCTTTCAGGTTGGAGCTCTCCTGATGGGAAGTTAAATTGGGGCATACAGAAAGACGAGCTCAGTAAGTTGAGGAAATCCGCTTCGTTTGGCGTGCACAGATCACCGGATCCATTGTCGATACCGAATAATCAAGATCCCGATATTACATTTGATGATGAACAGCATTTTTCACCGTTGTTGGATCAGGAGCAGCTTGTTGCTTGATTATGACAACATTATAACCCTTTTAACATGAATTCGCATTCTTATTCTTGCGAATTTTGACGCGAAATTCGATTTGTTACAAGAAACTTCAGAAGGTTGAAAGCATCCATCTGATGATAGTCTGTAAGTTCAATTTTTGTCTATGTATTTCATTGTTATTGATTTCATTTTCAATAAGTTAAAGACAGTAATCTGTAGACTTGATCTAGAAGTCTTCTATTTAATGGTGTAATATGCCACTGTTTTTTACAATTTATATATGATTAATAATATGATAATTGATGTTTGTACTGTTTTGACTTTTTGATTCTCATGTATCAATTAAATGACACTTGGAGTGTGTTGAAGGTCTACATGACATGTTGATAGAGCATGAAATCAAAGAGCCAACCACTTTTGTGATTCGAACCTGGGTTTTAAAAAGCGCGCCTGAGGCGCGAGGCGCACTAAGGTGCAGGCCTCAGCACCTCAGAGCACTTGAGGCGTGTTTTTTTCACAAAGCGCATTTTTTGGGTTTTTGAGGTCTAAGGCGCGCCTCATGTATTTTGGGTGTTTTTAAGCATGAAAGTGTTCTACAATGGGTTTATTGGCTTGTATATGTAGGTAATATGATATATAAACCTTATTATAACTATATTTTGGATAAAGGATGCTAAAAACCTATGGGATATACATAAAAAGTTATATAATCTTCTTGCGCCTCGGATACGAAAAGCCCACCGCTTTTACGCTTGGCGTCTCATTTTTAGAACTCATCGCTTTTGTGTGTGTCTC
The DNA here is from genome assembly GCF_002127325.2 of Helianthus annuus. Lineage (NCBI taxonomy): Eukaryota > Viridiplantae > Streptophyta > Magnoliopsida > Asterales > Asteraceae > Helianthus > Helianthus annuus. Next base: position 77,341,775 of record NC_035436.2, on the reverse strand, counting down.
GCTTTTTAAAACCAAGATTCTACCTTGTATAAACTAATCACTATTATTAATTAATAATATTTTAACATTTTAAAACAGAAAGCGCAATGAAGTAGAAAATATACTAAAAATCTTTAAGATCTTAACTCGTAGATAAATTGTTTTGAGTAGATGGCATAAAAACCCGCACATGACGGGATATATCGGAACCCAAAATATTCAGGACATCTATAATATTGTACTATTTTATGTGATACTATTCGAATAATAGAAAACCGATGACACATCGTTTACATGCATTGAGATTAGAAGAAGATAATAATAATATATTACATAATCTTAAACAATAAATAATATTTTTAAGTTTTAGTAACTTAATATTTTTTTATTAAGATAAAACTAGAAAGATTCTAGAATAGAAATTGTCGAATACCCAACCCCCGGATGACGTCGGCTGGATCTTCGCTGACGTAGAGAGCTCCTGTCCTTGCTTGCTACAAAATAATAAACCGTTAGCCTCGCCACGGGGGACCCCGGGAGGGGGATCCGTGACCAAGCTCCGGCGTGAGAGTAAGTAAACTTGCCGGATCGGGAAAAGGAACGTTTTCCGATGAAGATATTCACCGGAGAGTTCCTATCTTGGTGTGAATCTAATTAATGTGTTGTGTGTAGTAAATACAAGGGATCTTGGTCGGAGTTAATGAGGGGAATAAATGAGAGTAGTAAATGAGAATAATGGCCGGAGATGATACCTGCCTTTGCCTTATCCTTGTGCCTTCTTATATAATAGCATGCCCTTATCTCCAAGAGAAACGTTCCCATACTATCTAACGGTAACTATAATACCTTGGGAAGGTCAGACACGTGTCTGACCCCCAACGGTGCGATATCCGTCTTCATTAATGCATCGCCGGACAAGTACCATGATAGTGACCGGATGCCTCTCCTATCAGACATTAAATGAGCCTGCAACCTCTTAGCTGTTTTCCCGCTTAAACTTAGAAGGGACCTTGGTGAGCAAGTATAATTTGTTTAGTGGACCTTTCAGTGTTTTGGGCTTCCAAAGAGAAAGGCCTAAGGCGGGCAAAGTGGGCTCCCACACAGGCCCGTCGTCAAGTCATCTTTAGTCCCTGATTCTGAGGCCCGAGGCTCATGATCCGGGGCTGAATTACAACTGCTTAAGAGAGGCGGTTTCTCTTTGGGAGGGCCCACTCCTCATCAGTTGCTATTTGCAGTTTTGATTCATCATTACATCGCCGAATCAACTGTAGCGGGAGTTAATTCCCTAGTTGCACGTGCCCATTTTTGAATTTTGAGAGGACTGCTGATGTGACGGTTACTTGTACGTCAGCAGTTATCTCTTTAAATACATCCTTTAATTTCCTCCGATTTCTCATTCAAACCTCTCCATCTTCTTTCTTTCTCTGCAACTATTCTCCTCATTTACCATTCTTCTCAACCATGAGCCGTGGAGGTCGGTCATCAATAAGGTCTGTTTTAACGATGAAGGATCTGAAAACCTTTGTCGAGGCATATAACATTCCAGATCAGTTTTCCCCTTCTTTACCCGGCCCCAACGAACCGGCAGAATGCACGCCGGACAGGATACCCGTCTATACTCTTGCATTCTCTTCCTGTGGGGTCCGATATCCCCTTTCTGCCTTCAAGATCTCCCTCCTCCGTCACTTTGGCGTGCATTTCTCGCAGATTCACCCTTTGGGGTTCATGAGGGTAGTTCATTTTGAACTACCCTGTGCCGCGATCTCGGGGGAACCTTCTGTTCCGTTGTTCTGCATGTTTTACCGGCTGATTTCCGATGGTAATTGGTTTACATTCGCTAAGCGTCAAAACAATGTTTCGAGGCCCTGTTATAGCTTTATGCCGACTTCGACCTACCCAAAAGACTGGAAGTGCAGGTTCATATTTGTTTCTACGACTATGTTACCGGAGTCCCTTGTTCCCAAGGATCTTGACGCTGCCATTGAGGATGTGGTCCCTACCCTTTCTGCGAGTGAGACTGTCCAGTGGAAAAGAATGTGTGATAATCCAACAAGGGCTTTTACCTTTTCGGAGGGGATGCTTGCTATGGGTGGTTTGAGTCCTTCCTACCCAGTCCGTCCAAGAGCCTTCTTTGGCAAGAAAGGTACTTTTTGTTCTATGTTTGTTTCTTACAGTCATTTTCTTTTTTCCTTCATGCTTTTGGAGACCCGTAGTCATCTTTGGTGTCTTGTGTAGAGATAACTTTGTGGCGGCTCCTTCAAGGTGATTCTAAGGACGTGAAATATGTGGTTGATAATGAGATCGATCCCCGACTGAATGCAGAGGCACAGGCTGCAGGGGGATCCGTTCAGGCAGGGGGCTCTGCTGCCATGGGTGGATCCGAGGAGAATCCTTCTCGTGGGGAGGAAAGTTCTCCCGACCTTCCTCCTGTTCATCCCTCAGGCCCAAGTGACGATGAAGAAGTGGAGATACAGCTGGTTCGTAAAAGGAAATCTGTCAGCCCTCATCCGGCTCCTGCACCCCGCAACATTCGCCAGAGACTTCGGAGTGCTAGTGGTCAAAAGCTCCCTCCTTCTTCCAAGGCTGCCTCTGACCTTCCTCCTGCTGGAGTCAAGGGTTCCCTGTCCAAGCATTTGAAGTCTTCGAGCTTAGTGAGTGCTCCGTTATTGGTAAGTAGTCCCTTTTTCTTCTTCTCTCTTTCCCCGTTATTTCTGACATGCTCTTTTTTCTTAGGGGAGCTCCCGGGAACCTATTGAAATCCCAACTGGTCCTTCTCCTTCCCGAATCCGGGACAAAACCTCTGAGGTGGGGGTAGCCCGTTTTTCCTCGGCCTATGAGCTTTCTCCTTTGCATGCTACTGGGACTAGTAAACCTTCTTTTCAGGAAGGCCTTGCCTACCGATCCCCCCTTGCCCCTTTGTTTGCTGATGCTCTCCCCTGCACTTATGTTCCTAAATGGAAGGTGACCAGCTCTTCCGTGATTGGGACTCCTGAAGCTGCCCGGGACTTTCTAAGTCATGCTGTCCCCCCTTCACATAAATTTGTGAATTCTGCCCTGAGGGATGATCTTTTTGAAGATCAGTATAGCATGTCCTTGTGTGAGAGCTTCTTTAGGGGTGCTGGGATGCTGCAAAGGATTGATGACCTGAGGAAAGCAAATGAGGGACTCAAGGCTGAGCTTAAAGCTTCCCAATCGGTTGCTGCCGGACTTAGGGGCCAGGTGGTTGATGCTGAGAGGAGGCTACAGGAGGAGAAGGTGCGTAGCATTCTCCCCTTCCCCTCTTTTTTTTTTATTTTATATATACATGCTGCCATATTCACTGGTTCTTTGTCTAGGGAGCTGGGGCTATACTTGAGAGGAAGGAGCGGGCTTGGGAGCAGGAGATGTCATCGTTGATTGCGGAGAAGGAGGAGCTTGCTGCCGAGCTGAAGCATGCGAAGGAGGTTGGCTCCGTTTCCCAGGAGCAGCTTAACACTACGTATGCAGATTATGGGATAACTTCAGATGACAACCAACGGTTGGCTGGGGAGAAGCACTGGTTGATCACTGATGGTTTTGGAGCCTTCCTGACCGCTGTTGCTCAATCGGAAGACTTTAAGAATGGTTTGGAGGAGGTTTACAGGCCTATAGGGATGTTGGCTATCAAGCGGGGTTGAAGGATGGCTATGCTTATTCTGCCCAAGGCCTGGGTAGGAAAGAGACTCCTCTTTACAACTCCAAGGCAAAGAAGAGGTTGTCCAAACTGAACGAGGAGTTTGGTCGTAAGACCCCAGCCATCCTTGCCAAGATCCTTGAACATCCCATGATCTCAATTGCTGAATTGAAGGCCTTGTTCTCCTCCGTTGGTCCCTCGTCTCCGCCGTCTCTTTCCGGGGGTGATACCTAGTAAATTCTGAACATTTGACAAGTTTCGATATGGTTGTAATAACTCTAACTTACCTTAGGATACTCGTATGTTTGATTTGACTTTATTTTGGATGGTCCTTCGTGTTGGGGACCATGTTGACCGCTAATCGTATGGCCTATGGTTATGTATAGCTCCTCTTTTGCTTGGTTGCCTGCTTCTTGTCTTGTTTGTTTTATTTTGCAGGGGCTTATATCGGAGGCTAGCTTGGTGATTCCTTGGAGATTTTCAAGCTGCTTTGGTGAGGAGCTATGTCTTTACTTTGTCTTGCTGTGTTTGCAATAATCTTTCTAGCTTTTTGCCCCAGTTACTGGGACTTCTTTTTGTACGTATGACTTGTATCAAATAAAGCAGGTTCCCCTTCGTAGTTTTCTATATACGAGTGTATTTGCATTATTTGTTTTTTGTTGTTTGTTTTATTAAACTGTGATTGTCTGTTCGAGGCCAATCGATGGACAAGTTTATAATGTGATATTATGTTTTTGACTTGTTTTAGTCCGTTTTTTAGGTTAGCTAGACCTTTATTAGCCCCACGGCCGGGCTTTGGGCATGTCTTGAATGCCTTATACACGTGTGTTTGTTCGATCTAGTTATAGATTTAAAGGGTGCTCATAGGCACGTCTGCCTAGGTATGATTACCCACAGTTTTCAAAATGGGACGCTTTCGTCCGTCTTTCATTGGATCTTCAGGGGGTTTATATTTCCCTTCATAGATTGTTTACAAAAGGTTTACTTTCTGGGGGAAAGTCCCCGTACACATAGTTTTCCTACAACAAAAGTGGCTCTTGGCCGTTTTCTCCTGGGGGCATGCCCCTTATATGTAATACTTCCTGAGCTGCATCAGGTTCCAGGTCATGGGGACCTCTTTTCCTTCCAAAGTCTCCAACTTGCACGTTCCCTTCCCGTTTGCCCATGCGACCCTATATGGGCCTTCTCAGTTAGGTCCCAACTTCCCAGTATTTTCCTGTAGACTGGCCTCATTGGCTCTAAGGACTAGGTCCCCTGGGACGAGGTTGAGCTTCTTCATCCGTGTGTTGTAATAACTTGCCAGGAGTTTTTTGTAGTGAGCTTCTTTCACCGCTGCTACCTCCCTTCTTTCTTCCAATAAGTTCAAGTTCATTCTTAGATCTTGCTCGTTCTCCTCGTCCCTCAACTTCATCCGGGCGGTATGGGATCCGATCTCTGCAGGGATCATGGCTTCTGTCCCGTAGGTAAGGCTGAATGGGGTTTCCACATTGCAACTTTTGGGAGTGGTTCGGTATGCCCATAATACAAATGGAAGTTCTTCTAGCCAGCCCTTCTGTTTCCTCCCAAGCCTGCCCTTCATTCCCTTGATAACGCTCTGGTTGGCTCTTTCTACCAACCCGTTACTTTGGGCATGGGTTACAGAGTTGAACACCTGTTGGATTCTCATTTGTTCGCACCATGGCTTGAAGGGTCTCCCGGCGAATTGCACCCCGTTGTCACTCACCAGTTCCTTCGGGACCCCATACCTGCACACGATGTTATCCAGTACGAACCGTCTCATTTGATCTCCGGTGATCTTTGCCAGGGGTTTCGCTTCGATCCACTTAGTGAAATAATCAATGGCCACCACCACGTATTTGACCCCCCCAGGGCCCTCCGGGAAAGGCCCGATTATGTCGATGGCCCATTTTTGGAATGGCCAAGATGTCGAGACTGGGACCATAGGGTGTTTATGCTGATGGGTCATCGGTGCATGTACTTGGCAGTTATCACACTTCTTGATTTCTTCAGATGCCGTCTCGTACATTCGTGGCCAGTAGAATCCTGCGTTCATTGCCCTTCTTACAACCGTTCTTGGTCCTGAGTGCATTCCACAGATTCCCTCGTGTATTTCCCTGATCACATATTCGGCTTCTTCCATGTCTATGCACTTTAGGGACGGACCCAGGTACGACCTTCGGTATAGCTCTTCCCCAATCAGTTCATATTGTAGGGCTTTAACTCTTACCTTTCTGGCCGCCCATTCCCCCTCAGGTAAGGTCCCGTCCCGGAGGAACTTAACAATTGGAGTCATCCACGTTTCTTGGGAACCTTCGATTGTGGCTACTTCCTTTACGTCCAGGGAGGGGGATGTTAGGACCTCTACTTTGACCTCCTTCGCGAGGTGGTCGAATGCTACTGAAGCTAACTTGCTGAGTGCATCAGATTTCCTGTTCTTCCCTCGAGGGATGTATTCCAGTTTGAAAGTTCTGAATGCCTTAGCTGTCTCTTTAACTTTTGCCACATACCGAGCCATGATGCTATCCTTCGCTTCATATTCCCCCTGATACTACTTCACTACCAACTGTGAATCGGTACTAGCCTCCACGTGTTTTGCTTTCATCTTCTGTGCCAATCTCATCCCTGCTAGGAGGGCTTCATATTCGGCGGTATTGTTGGTGTTTTCGAAATCCAGCCTTATAGCATATGTCAGTTCAACCCCCTCGGGGCTTATCAACGTGATGCCTGCACCATTCCCTTCTTCACTGGATGCTCCATCAGTGAACAACTTCCAGACGGCTTCGTCCTCCCTCCTTCTTTCTTCTTCCTCCAAAGTTTCTCACTTTTGTAGTTCCCTCTCTTCGTCCTCGGGTACTTCTGCTAGGAAGTCAGCCAGTATCTGTCCCTTCGTGGCTGTCCTGGGCTTGAACTCCAAAGAGTGTTCTCCTAGTTCTACGACCCATTTAGCCAGTCGTCCTGACTGTTCCGGTTTTCTAAGCACTTTCTGGAGGGGTTGATCAGTGACCAAGGTGACCTTATGCCCTTGGAAGTATCTTCTGAGCCTCCGAGACGCAAAGACCAGGGCTAATGCAAGTTTCTCTAGAGGCATGTACCGTTCCTCGGGCCCCTTAAGTGTTCTGCTGATGAAATATATGGGGATCTGTTTCCCTCCCGTTCCACCATCATGACCGCGCTTATGGTCGTTTTAGAGGCAGATAGGTAAAGGAGCAGCGGGTCCCCGGGCACTGGGGTGGCTAATGTGACAACTCGAAATTTAGAACCTTTCGTTGTAACTTGCTTGTACGTTATGTGACTAGTTAAAATGATAACGTGAACCTTTTTATATGATAAGTGCTTTGTTGCGTGTGTATTATATATATATGTGTACGTGTTATATGTGAACCGAGAACCCGACACGAAACAACGGACCCGACTCGAGACCAAGAGGTCTCGAGTGAATAGTGACCGAATAGGCCTTTGGGCCGAGAACCTTGTGGCCGGTTGGGCCATTGGGCCGTGAACCCCCACTCGAAACCCACTAAGGGTGCACACTCTTGGAACTTGACTATATAAACTACCCTTAGTTAGTTTTTGCCATTTGTTGAACAATACAACACACACACTCTCCTACTTTTCTCTCTAAGCCTTAAGCACACAAACCCACCTCCAAGACTCTCGGATCTAATCGGTTAGCACAAGAACTCTCGGGCTTGGAACTTCGGATCGACACACACACACACTTCATTAACCGGTTAGTGCTTTTAATGTTTATGGATTTATGTTAATCATGTTAAATGATAAAATGCATGAGATGATGTTTATTGTTAGTATTTCTTGATGATTATTGATTAGTTTATGTTATGTTTGTGTTTAAATGGATGCATGAATGAGATGAAGTTTTATGTATGTTAACAAGTTATAGTGTTGGAATGTGTTGCTAAAGAACTCATGACATCTTGTGTTAAATAGAGTTAAACTACTAGATCTTGATGATACATGAAATCGGATTTGCATTTCTCATGAAATCGGACATATATAAAAACCGAGTTGTGTGCTATGTTTAGTGTTTTGATGCTTGTTCATAGTTTTGTTTGAATAAAGGATGAATACTTGATGAATATGTGTTTGAACATAGGAAGAACACTTTGAATGATAGTTGAAGATTGAAAACCCTTGTGATTTTGATCCATCTTTGACTAATAACCTGATTAGGAAATATGTTAGTGGAATTCTATTGGTTATTTCCGGATTTGGGCCTGATTATACTGTACCACTAATCTGACTACATCTGCATCAACACGTGAACTTGAAAACGACTGTTACCGACTCGCAATCACCCGTTGCGACTCGCAACCACAGCGTGATGACTCGAGACCACACGGTTGCGACTCGCAACCATAACAGGACAAGCCGAAACCACAGGTTACGAGTCCGGTTGCGACTCGAGACCTTAGCATGATGAACCGAGACTACGGTTGCGACACCGGTTGCGACTCGCAACCATCCATGATCAACACACAGCATGACTCGAGACCATGCTTGCGAGTCCGGTTGCGACTCGAGACCACACTTTGGGCCTAAGTTAGTGGGCCGGACTTATGAACTTCTGTGCTACTGTTGATGAGTTATTTGGGCCTGTTATCACGAGCCCAACTGTTTGGACTTTGAACATGTGATTAACTGTTACCTATGAACTGCTACTGATTAAACGTGTCTGCCATACGTGTTGAACATTTGTGCACTACTTGGTTCGAATCTGATTATACGTGATAACCGTGATAGGACGTTATTGACTACTTGCGACTTGATTGACTTTCTGTGATTAACTGCCGAGCAAACCGAGGTGAGTTCACACCCTTTACAAAGCATGGGATTCCCTGGGTTGGGAACGGGATTCAGGAACGTGGGTTCCTCGTCTACCTTTGGGTAGGACGTCAGTGGTTCAGGAATGTGATTCCTCGTCCGGATGGACGGATAAACGTACTAGACTAAAACTCTATCACGAAGTCCCTCCTTTTTGTATCGACTAATCGCCGGGCCAATGGCGAGCGGGTCATTAGTTAGATAGCGCTATTTAGGTCTGACAAGCCTCACACCGTGCCGCAGAGGACGGGCGTGAACTAATGGATCTGGGGCACGTCAATGATGATAGACATTGATGTTTTCAGGGCACATAAACATGACTACAGTCAGCAATCGATACGGTAACGAGTCTAGTATACACATGGGGTAGCCCCCACGGCTGGAGAGCCAGATGATGTACATGGGGTAGCCCCCACGGCCGAAATGCCTGATAACTACATGGGGTAGCCCCCACGGCCGGAGTGCCGGAGTAACTGGGAATGAACTGGTCACGTCTTTTTAAACTATGGGGTAACCCCCACGGCAGGATGCCAGATAAAGTAAACTGTTTTCGAAACAACTAAAACGAACGCCCACCCGTGAACTCACTCAACTAGTTGTTGACTCGTTACTACATGCTTTGCAGGACCATAGGTACTCAGTGGGAGCTTGCATGGAGGAGGATCGTTGTGGGACAGGGATTGCTACAAGACTATGTTAAACTTGAAACTTTTGGAACTTATGTTATAACTTTAAACTTATGCTTCCGCTTGCAACTTAAACTTATTTGTTTTGGAACACCAATCGTGATGGTTAAACTTTTATAACTACTTATATGCTTGTTCAGTATGATTGGTGGCTGGATCCTGGTCAGTCACGCCTCCAAGCGGTAGTACTCCGCAGGTGGGATTTTGGGGGTGTGACAGATTGGTATCAGAGCCATTGGTTATAGTGAACTTGGTTTTAATAAAGGAGAAACGTTTTTGTTAAAACCAGACTATGACCGGTTTAGTGCTCAACGGTCCACAACGACACTTCGCTCCTCATGCAAGGCTCGACGTTCTAGGTAATATAATGTATGTATATTGCCTACTTGTTAGTTACGTAGTACATTGCTCATGGTATGCTTGATTAGTATAACTACTGTTGTTTGAACACGTGTGTGCTTACTCTGTCTTACTATCGTACTTTCGCGAACCTCTCTCACACGTATTACTCTTGTTATGAAGAACCATGTCTGGACGCGTTAACATGACACAAGCCCAGTTGACGGCTTTGATCAACGAACGAGTTGCCGCAGCGCTCGCAGCTGCACACGCAGGAGGTATATCCTGCAGTCCGAAATTGTTCTAGGATCATTTGGATCCTACTCTCGTGAACCAACCTTTGTGTTAAACTCTGTCTTTTCTTTCACCTACCTTAGGTCAGTATGCTCAGGCACCGGTGTGCACTTTTAAGACCTTTATGGACTGTCGACCCACTACTTTTAGCGGAACTGAGGGAGCAGTAGGTCTCCTACACTGGTTTGAGAAACTGGAGTCTGTGTTCGAAATGTGTGAATGCCCTGAAGCGCGCAGGGTGAAGTATGCTACTGGTACTCTCGAGGGTTTGGCTCTCACGTGGTGGAATGCTCAAGTGCAGATGTTAGGGTTGGTTGCTGCCAATGCCACCCCATGGGAAACTTTCAAGGAAATGATCAGGGAGGAATACTGCAGTCGTGACGACATTCACAAACTGGAAGATGAGTTCTACAATCTTAAGATGTCGGGATCAGAAATCGAGGCATACACTAAGAGATCGCATGAGCTTGCCTTGTTGTGTCCTACTATGGTGGATCCTCCGTATAAACGAATTGAACTCTATCTCAAGGGCTTGGTGCCAGAGATCCAAAGTCATGTGACTTCAGCGAGGTTGACTACTATCCAGCAGGTTGTACAGTTGGCTCACCGTCTTACTGACCAAGCGGTGGAGCAGAACAAGTTACCGAAGCGTATAGGTGCTGCAACTACTTCTGGTGCTTCTAGTGGAGATAAACGGAAATGGGATGGAACTTCAAGCAGGGGTTCAACTTCTGTGCAAACTCAGTCTCAGCAGAGAAAGACAGATGATCACAAGAGCCCCAGTCAGCAGTCGTCTGGTGGTCAAAGTCATGGTGGATACAAAGGAAATCACCCCAAGTGCAATCGTTGTAGCCTACACCACAGTGGGCCATGCACCAGGGGCAACTGTCATCGATGCAACAAGCCTGGTCATGTTGCAAAGGATTGCAGAAGCGCATACCCCGTCAATCAGAATCGTCAGCAACCTCAGCAGAACCAGCGACAGCAGCAGGGTAACAACAAAGGATGCTTTCAGTGTGGAGCTGAAGGCCACTTCAAGAAGGATTGTCCCCAACTGAACCAGAACAACAACAACAATCAGGGGAATGGTAACAATGGGAACAACAACAACAACAATGGTGCTAGGGGACGAGTGTTCGTGATTGGTCAAGGAGAAGCAAGGAATGATCCCAACGTGGTGACGGGTAAGTTCCTTCTCGACGACTTTTATGTTACAGTCTTATTTGATTCGGGTGCCGATACTAGCTATGTGTCACTAGAAGTTAGTAAGATGCTTAAGCGTATTCCTACACCCCTGAGCGACAAGCACACCGTAGAGCTAGCTAATGGTAAGAGTTTGGAAGCCTCACACGTAGTCAAGGGTTGCCAGCTTATTCTCGCTAACCAGACTTTCTCTATCGATCTTATTCCTATTGTCTTGGGTAGTTTCGACGTTGTCATTGGGATGGATTGGTTATCCCAACACCGAGCAGAGATTCTTTGCAACGAGAAGATCGTTCGTATTCCTGGTTTTGGTAGTGAACCTCTCATGATTCGTGGCGACAAGAGAAGTGCTGTTGAGAACATCATCTCTCTTCTTAAGGCCCAGAAATGCTTACGAAAGGGCCACACTGCGATTTTGGCTTTAGTTACTGATACCACAGAGAAGGAGAAGAAGCTAGAGGATTTTCCGGTTGTACGCGACTATCCTGAGGTATTCCCTGAGGAATTACCTGGTCTTCCGCCCCATCGCCAAGTCGAGTTTCAGATTGATCTAGCTCCTGGAGCCGCGCCTGTAGCCCGTGCACCTTATCGTTTAGCGCCATCAGAGTTGGAAGAACTCTCCACGCAACTACAAGAACTCTTGGATAAGGGTTTCATTCGTCCTAGCTCATCGCCTTGGGGAGCTCCAGTGTTATTTGTGAAGAAGAAGGATGGTACCTTCAGGATGTGTATCGACTATCGCGAACTCAACAAAGTAACTGTGAAGAATCGTTATCCTCTACCGCGCATTGACGACTTGTTCGACCAGTTGCAGGGGTCGAGCTACTACTCAAAGATTGATCTGAGATCGGGATATCACCAGTTGAGAGTTCGAGAAGAGGATGTCTCCAAAACGGCCTTTAGGACTCGATATGGGCACTATGAGTTTCTGGTCATGCCGTTTGGGCTGACGAACGCACCGGCAATTTTTATGGATTTGATGAATCGAGTGTGCAAACCGTATCTGGACAAGTTTGTTATAGTCTTTATCGACGACATCCTGATCTATTCCAAGAGCAAAGAAGAGCACGAACAACATCTACGACTTATTTTGGAACTCCTCCGGAAGGAACAGCTTTACGCAAAATTCTCGAAATGCGACTTCTGGCTTCGTGAAGTCCATTTCCTAGGGCATGTGGTGAACAAGGATGGGATTCACGTTGATCCATCCAAAGTGGAATCTATTAAGAACTGGCCTGCGCCTCGCACACCAAAGGAAATTCGCCAATTTTTGGGATTGGCAGGTTATTACAGGAGATTCATTAAGGATTTTTCTAAGATCGCGCAGCCCCTCACGTTGTTAACACAGAAAGGCGTTGTTTATCATTGGGGAAATGCACAAGAGTTAGCTTTTCAGCATCTAAAGGATAGACTTTGTAGTGCACCTATCCTTTCACTGCCAGAGGGCACAGAAGATTTTGTGGTTTACTGTGATGCATCAATTCAAGGTCTTGGTTGTGTATTGATGCAACGAGATAAAGTCATAGCTTACGCCTCACGACAACTTAAAGTTCACGAGAAGAACTACACGACACATGATTTAGAGCTGGGAGCTGTTGTTTTCGCACTTAAACTATGGCGGCATTACCTTTACGGAACCAAGTGCGCCATCTACACTGACCACAGGAGTTTAGAACACATATTCAAGCAGAAGGAACTGAATATGCGGCAGCGACGATGGGTCGAGCTGCTGAATGACTACGAGTGCTCTATCAGGTATCACCCGGGCAAGGCCAATGTTGTGGCAGACGCCCTGAGTCGGAAGGACACTACGCCTAAGCGCGTAAGAGCTTTACAACTCACGATACATTCTAGTCTACCTTCGCAAATACGAGCTGCTCAGATAGAAGCACTGAAACCAGAAAACGTTAGAGCAGAAGCTCTACGCGGGTCAAGGCAACGCTTAGAACAGAAGGAAGACGGTGCTTATTATGTAACAGGACGCATTTGGGTCCCACTCTATGGCGACTTACGAGAACTTGTGATGGATGAAGCGCACAAATCTCGCTACTCGGTACACCCTGGTTCGGACAAGATGTACCACGATATTAAAACTACGTATTGGTGGCCTAGCATGAAGGCCCACATAGCAACGTACGTCAGCAAGTGTTTGACTTGTGCGCGAGTCAAGACGGAATATCAGAAACCTTCAGGCCTACTTCAGCAACCAGAGATACCACAATGGAAATGGGAGCAAATTTCCATGGATTTCGTTACTGGCTTACCTAGATCACAGCGCGGAAACGATACTATCTGGGTGATCGTGGATCGACTCACAAAATCCGCACACTTTTTGGCAATCAAGGAAACGGATAAGTTCTCCACTCTAGCGGAAATATACCTCAAGGAAGTTGTTTCGAGGCACGGGGTGCCCACTTCTATCATCTCTGATCGAGATGCACGTTTTACTTCGGAACTGTGGCAGGCAATGCACAAGTCTTTTGGCTCACGTTTAGATATGAGCACAGCGTACCACCCGCAGACGGACGGGCAGTCCGAGCGTACTATCCAAACACTAGAAGACATGCTTCGCGCTTGTGTAATCGACTTTGGCAACAGCTGGGAAAAGCATCTGCCACTCGTAGAATTCTCGTACAATAACAGCTACCACACCAGCATTAAAGCTGCTCCGTTTGAGGCATTGTACGGACGTAAATGCCGGTCACCCCTCTGTTGGGCAGAGGTGGGGGATAGTCAAATCACTGGTCCAGAACATGTGGTAGACACTACTGAGCGGATTGCTCAAATACGACAACGCATGGCGGCGGCTCGTGACCGTCAGAAGGCATACGCCGATAAGGGCAGGAAACCACTTGAGCTCCAGGTTGGGGAGCGGGTATTACTCAAGGTCTCACCCTGGAAGGGTGTGGTTCGTTTTGGTAAACGCGGCAAACTCAACCCACGGTACGTTGGACCTTTTGAAATCCTTGAGAAAATAGGCAAGGTGGCCTACAGACTGAAATTACCAGCAGAACTCGGGGCAGTTCACAACGTTTTCCATGTGTCAAATCTGAAGAAGTGTCTGTCAGATGAGACGCACGTAGTTCCTCTGAAGGAACTCACGATCGACGAACAGTTGAAATTCGTCGAAGAACCTGTCGAAATCACGGACCGGGATGTTAAGGTCCTCAAGAGCTCTAGAATACCTCTTGTACGAGTTCGTTGGAACTCACGTCGCGGCCCAGAGTTTACCTGGGAGCGCGAAGATCGAATGAAACAAAAGTATCCCCAACTGTTTGAGAACAGTACAAACGCTAATGAGGTTGAAGCTACGGAATTGCGGGACGAAATTCCAGATCAACGGGGGGTGGATGTGACACCCCAGGATAACCGGGAAAACCATGCAACTTAACTAGCTTCCTCAGTGAGTGCCATCAAATTTCGGGACGAAATTTCTTTCAACTTGGGGATGATGTGACAACTCGAAATTTAGAACCTTTCGTTGTAACTTGCTTGTACGTTATGTGACTAGTTAAAATGATAACGTGAACCTTTTTATATGATAAGTGCTTTGTTGCGTGTGTATTATATATATATGTGTACGTGTTATATGTGAACCGAGAACCCGACACGAAACAACGGACCCGACTCGAGACCAAGAGGTCTCGAGTGAATAGTGACCGAATAGGCCTTTGGGCCGAGAACCTTGTGGCCGGTTGGGCCATTGGGCCGTGAACCCCCACTCGAAACCCACTAAGGGTGCACACTCTTGGAACTTGACTATATAAACTACCCTTAGTTAGTTTTTGCCATTTGTTGAACAATACAACACACACACTCTCCTACTTTTCTCTCTAAGCCTTAAGCACACAAACCCACCTCCAAGACTCTCGGATCTAATCGGTTAGCACAAGAACTCTCGGGCTTGGAACTTCGGATCGACACACACACACACTTCATTAACCGGTTAGTGCTTTTAATGTTTATGGATTTATGTTAATCATGTTAAATGATAAAATGCATGAGATGATGTTTATTGTTAGTATTTCTTGATGATTATTGATTAGTTTATGTTATGTTTGTGTTTAAATGGATGCATGAATGAGATGAAGTTTTATGTATGTTAACAAGTTATAGTGTTGGAATGTGTTGCTAAAGAACTCATGACATCTTGTGTTAAATAGAGTTAAACTACTAGATCTTGATGATACATGAAATCGGATTTGCATTTCTCATGAAATCGGACATATATAAAAACCGAGTTGTGTGCTATGTTTAGTGTTTTGATGCTTGTTCATAGTTTTGTTTGAATAAAGGATGAATACTTGATGAATATGTGTTTGAACATAGGAAGAACACTTTGAATGATAGTTGAAGATTGAAAACCCTTGTGATTTTGATCCATCTTTGACTAATAACCTGATTAGGAAATATGTTAGTGGAATTCTATTGGTTATTTCCGGATTTGGGCCTGATTATACTGTACCACTAATCTGACTACATCTGCATCAACACGTGAACTTGAAAACGACTGTTACCGACTCGCAATCACCCGTTGCGACTCGCAACCACAGCGTGATGACTCGAGACCACACGGTTGCGACTCGCAACCATAACAGGACAAGCCGAAACCACAGGTTACGAGTCCGGTTGCGACTCGAGACCTTAGCATGATGAACCGAGACTACGGTTGCGACACCGGTTGCGACTCGCAACCATCCATGATCAACACACAGCATGACTCGAGACCATGCTTGCGAGTCCGGTTGCGACTCGAGACCACACTTTGGGCCTAAGTTAGTGGGCCGGACTTATGAACTTCTGTGCTACTGTTGATGAGTTATTTGGGCCTGTTATCACGAGCCCAACTGTTTGGACTTTGAACATGTGATTAACTGTTACCTATGAACTGCTACTGATTAAACGTGTCTGCCATACGTGTTGAACATTTGTGCACTACTTGGTTCGAATCTGATTATACGTGATAACCGTGATAGGACGTTATTGACTACTTGCGACTTGATTGACTTTCTGTGATTAACTGCCGAGCAAACCGAGGTGAGTTCACACCCTTTACAAAGCATGGGATTCCCTGGGTTGGGAACGGGATTCAGGAACGTGGGTTCCTCGTCTACCTTTGGGTAGGACGTCAGTGGTTCAGGAATGTGATTCCTCGTCCGGATGGACGGATAAACGTACTAGACTAAAACTCTATCACGAAGTCCCTCCTTTTTGTATCGACTAATCGCCGGGCCAATGGCGAGCGGGTCATTAGTTAGATAGCGCTATTTAGGTCTGACAAGCCTCACACCGTGCCGCAGAGGACGGGCGTGAACTAATGGATCTGGGGCACGTCAATGATGATAGACATTGATGTTTTCAGGGCACATAAACATGACTACAGTCAGCAATCGATACGGTAACGAGTCTAGTATACACATGGGGTAGCCCCCACGGCTGGAGAGCCAGATGATGTACATGGGGTAGCCCCCACGGCCGAAATGCCTGATAACTACATGGGGTAGCCCCCACGGCCGGAGTGCCGGAGTAACTGGGAATGAACTGGTCACGTCTTTTTAAACTATGGGGTAACCCCCACGGCAGGATGCCAGATAAAGTAAACTGTTTTCGAAACAACTAAAACGAACGCCCACCCGTGAACTCACTCAACTAGTTGTTGACTCGTTACTACATGCTTTGCAGGACCATAGGTACTCAGTGGGAGCTTGCATGGAGGAGGATCGTTGTGGGACAGGGATTGCTACAAGACTATGTTAAACTTGAAACTTTTGGAACTTATGTTATAACTTTAAACTTATGCTTCCGCTTGCAACTTAAACTTATTTGTTTTGGAACACCAATCGTGATGGTTAAACTTTTATAACTACTTATATGCTTGTTCAGTATGATTGGTGGCTGGATCCTGGTCAGTCACGCCTCCAAGCGGTAGTACTCCGCAGGTGGGATTTTGGGGGTGTGACAGCTAACGTTGGGAGCTTGCAGATGTAGGCTTTCATTTCCTGAAAGGCAGTTTCAGCCTCGGTGGTCCAGTTGAATTTGTTGGTCTGGATGCAGTCCTTTAACACCTTCATAAAAGGGAGGGTTTTGTCAGCCACTTTTGATAAGAAACGATTTAGCGCGATCAGTCTTCCGTTTAATTGCTGGATGTCCTTCAAGGACCTGGGGGAGCGCATTTCAGCCATAACCTGGGTCTTCTCTGGGTTTGCCCTTATCCCTCATTTAGTTACCACCACCCCCAGGAAATTCCCTTCCTCTACCCCGAAACAGCATTTCCTAGGGTTCAGCTTCATGTTTACATCCTGCATTGTGTTGGGAGTCTCAGCTATGTAGTCTATCATGGCTGCTTCTGTCAGACTCTTGATGACAATGTCGTCAACATACACCTCTAGATTCCTTCCCCTTTGCTCCCTAAACAAGGTGTTCATAAACCTTTGTTATGTCGCCCCCGCGTTTTTGAGACCAAAGGGCATCTTAGTATAGCAAAATGTTCCCTCGTCGGTGATGAAAGCGGTCTTTTCCTCATCTTCTATTGACATCTGTATTTGGTGGTATCCCTTGTAGGCGTCTAGGAAGCACTTCAGTGGGTACTGGGACAGGGAGTCGACCTGGGTGTCTATCTCCGGGAGGGGGTAGCAGTCCTTGGGGCATGCTTTGTTTAAGTCTTGGAAATCGATGCACATCCTCCATCCCCCATCTTTTTTCTGAACCATAACTGGGTTGGCGACCCAGGATGGGTATTTGACTTCCCTGACTATCCCCGCCTTGAGCAGTTTGTGGGTCTCTTCACAAGCAGCCCTTCTCTTGTTTGGCCCCATGCTCCGCTTCTTCTGCCTCACTGGTTTCGCCCATGTGAAGGTGTTGAGCCGGTGTTCCGTCAGGCTTCTGGGAATTCCCGTCATGTCCCCGTGTTGGAATGCAAACACGTCTAGGTTATGGAGGAGTAACTCCTTTAGGGCACTTTTGCATTTGTCGCTTAGGTGGCTTCCCACCTTGACTGTTTGTTCTGGGAACTTATCACAGAGGACCCATTCTTCCACCTTCTTCCCTGGGGTCTTCCCTGGTTCCTCCCCTTTGGATATTGAAGAGACCACTTCGTAGGCTGACTTAACCCATGCAAGACCCTTTGGTGTTTGGAATACCAACGCCCCGTGAGGAGTAGATGCTTGTGCTTGTAGATCTCCAATCCCAGGTCTTCCCAAAATTGCGTTGTACTTGGAGGGTGCCCTGACTACAGTGAAGGTTAGATTGATTGTCCGGACCCTATCCCCCACACCAACTGTAAATGGGAGTCTGATCTTTCCCAGAGGGTGCGATACACTGTTGTTGAATCCCACTAACGGGATAGAGTCCTCCTCCAGTCTGTCTCTTACATCTCTGTCGAATCTGAGGAAACAATGTTCATATATTACATCGACGCCGGATCCTCCGTCTACATGTATTCTAGACACTTTGTGTCCACCTATCACAGCTGAGATATTCAGCGAGAGCCGTTGCACTTCGCTTTCTTCTAGGTACGGCATGAGGATGGGAGCTTTCATGCAGTTCGGAGAGCCTAGGATCCTGGCCTTGACACTTCGGGTAGCATCAAGTTCATTTCTCCTTCTTATCATATCAACATCTGTCCTCCCGGGCTCTCTTGCATCTCTTCCCTTACGATCCCCTCCCCCTTCTTTGATTTCCTTGACCAGGTGGGCCAGTCTTCCCGTCTTCACCGCCGCCTCTATTTCCCTCTTGAGGTACATGCAATCGTCGGTTTTGTGCCCGAAGCCTTTGTGAAACTCACAGTATTCATTCGGCTGCGCTTTGGGTCCTGGCTTTATGGGGGGTGGCCTCGGGAAAGAATTCTTCACCCTTTCCGTGGCCAGTATCTCACTTGGAGTTTTGACGAGGGGGGTGAAGTTGTCGGGGTAAGGGAGAGGACCTCTCCCTCGAGGTCTGTAGGGGGAGTATGAGGGCCTTGCCCTGTCATGTAGCATTCTATCAAAGGGAGGCTTTCGTGAATAGGGAGTACCTTTCTCAGGTGGTCTTGTCGTTGGAGGGGCCCTCCGGGGCGTGGTGTCCGTCTCCTTAGCTTTGTGACCGTATCCTTTCCCCGGACGAAAGCTCTAACCCTGTCCATGAGATTGTCGAAGGAAGGAGGGAACTCCTCTCCCAGCTTTTCACACAGTTGTGCATGCTTCAGCCCGTTTATGAAGTTACTAATTTTCATGACCTCCGGGACATCCTTGATGTTCATGCTTTCTTTGACAAACCTTTCCATGTACTGGTCTATCCGCTCGTTGTCCCTTTGCCTGATGTGGAGGATTTCATTGGGATTCTTGACCACTTTCCTTTGTTGGCCGAAATTCCTGAGGAATTTTTCGCTTAACTCCTCGTAGCTGTCTATGCTCCCGGGGGGAAGGCTATCAAACCACAGTCGGGCTCCTTCCGTTAATGTTTGCACAAACATGTGGCACCATACCGGCATGGACCACCTTCCCAGTTGTCCTGCCCCTCGAAAAGCGTGCAGGTGATCCTCTGGATCTCTCGTTCCGTCATAGCGATCAAAGCCTGGAGGGAGCTTTGTCTTGGGGGGGGGGGCATGGGTGCCTCCGATATCCTCCTTGTGAACTTTGAGACTTCGGCTAAGTCTCGTGGCAGGTATGGTTGGTCCAAGCCAGTGTTTCCTGAGTTGTCTTTCTCTTTTTCCTTATGTTTCTGTCCGGTGATCAAGTCCTCTCTCTCTTCGGAAGACATCTGCCTTAAGGCTGTCATGAACGTTTCCAGCTGGTCCCCGTTGTCGTTCTTGTTCTGGGGGTTCGTCCCTTCTTGACTGGAAGGTGTATCAAAAGAGAGTCTGGCCCTGAGGCTGTCCAACTTTTCTTGTCTCTTTAGATCGTCAAGATACTTGGTTATCTTTTCCCTGTGCATGGCCACGAAGCCAGGAGTGACGTGCTCCGTTTCTTCCAGGTTCTCTACCTGATTTTCGTTATTCTCCTCATGAGTGATATCCTCCACGGTAGCTTTCTCCAGATCATTTTGGGCCGTTTGGGTGACACGTGAACTATGTGGAGTTGCCATGTTGCTTCTAGACAGGTGAGTTGCTCTCTGAACGTCGGATGTTTAAGTGGGAACACCGGTCAGGCCTGGGTCCCACGGATGGCGCCAATGTCGAATACCCAACCCCCGGATGACGTCGGCTGGATCTTCGCTGACGTAGAGAGCTCCTGTCCTTGCTTGCTACAAAATAATAAACCGTTAGCCTCGCCACGGGGGACCCCGGGAGGGGGATCCGTGACCAAGCTCCGGCGTGAGAGTAAGTAAACTTGCCGGATCGGGAAAAGGAACGTTTTCCGATGAAGATATTCACCGGAGAGTTCCTATCTTGGTGTGAATCTAATTAATGTGTTGTGTGTAGTAAATACAAGGGATCTTGGTCGGAGTTAATGAGGGGAATAAATGAGAGTAGTAAATGAGAATAATGGCCGGAGATGATACCTGCCTTTGCCTTATCCTTGTGCCTTCTTATATAATAGCATGCCCTTATCTCCAAGAGAAACGTTCCCATACTATCTAACGGTAACTATAATACCTTGGGAAGGTCAGACACGTGTCTGACCCCCAACGGCGCGATATCCGTCTTCATTAATGCATCGCCGGACAAGTACCATGATAGTGACCGGATGCCTCTCCTATCAGACATTAAATGAGCCTGCAACCTCTTAGCTGTTTTCCCGCTTAAACTTAGAAGGGACCTTGGTGAGCAAGTATAATTTGTTTAGTGGACCTTTCAATGTTTTGGGCTTCCAAAGAGAAAGGCCCAAGGCGGGCAAAGTGGGCTCCCACACAGGCCCGTCGTCAGAAATGAACATAGGGGTGTTCATTATTAAGTTATAACCCAACGACCCAAATCCATAAGCCTAAATACACAATTATCAAATACAAAACGTATAGCCAAAATCGTCTTCTAGCTTCTCACGTATCACGTTGTTAACTCAAAACCCTAGACAATTAAACTATTTGGACTTTTACCTCTATTTTAGACTCGATTAAATTCAGTGCTTTTGTTTTAGACTCCTTCGGGTTGTATATGTTTTGGGGGAGGGGGTTTAAACTTTTGGTATTAGTATGTTTTAATATTGTGTTAAATGATGCGTTTGTAGTTGTGTATAAACAGGTATATGTTCCACGAAACAAGGGAAAAATAATTTGGTTGAATTCGCTTAATCTGGTTAAATTCGGTTAATCTAGTTAAATTCGGTTAACTCGGTTTTAACCGAAAACCAAACCGAATTCAAATTCGGTTATTCAGTTCGGTTATACTTGCCACAAATTCGGTTCGGTGTTTGGTTATGACCTCAAAAATAAAAAATCAAGTTAACCGAATCGTATTAACCAAATTAACCATAAACCGCACCATTGAACACCCTAATTGAACATACAACAAACTTGGAATTAAGAAGTGAACATACACCATGTGTCCCACAAACAATTGGGATTTCGATTTCAATCTATTTAATTATTTTTTAATCCATACAATTCTTTTATCTCTGGTGCGAATATGTTTATTGTCATTTCTCGCCTTTTATATGAACTATAAAGCCATTAGAATAATGGTTTGTAGCCTTTTGTGATCCATTTCAGCCACTTATGTCTATGAACATCTGTTACAAACATCGATTTATCAATGGTCGCACGACTCTCCAACAAAAATGTTCACTTTTAGAAGGATCTATTTCAGCCAATTATGTCTATGAACGTCACTCCCCAATCATTGCCATTTGTCTCGACTATTAGATCCAAAATAGTTGTTTAACAAGTAGAAAATTGCATAAACTCTCACAACTCAGGCTCCCCAATCATTGCCATTTGTCTCGACTACTCGATCCAGAATAGTTGTTTAACAAGGCAGAAAATTGCATAAACTCCCACAACTCAGGCTCCGTCGTTGATTCTTTTTCCGGATTCATATCCATTGCAATGAGATATTCGATTTTTGCCTCCTATCCATAACCACCCAATTTTTTCCAACATCTAATTCGAGCAGAAAGAGAAACAAGTCTTTTAAAGAGCTTGTGTCCAACCAATTACCAAGCCAAAAACAAGTATTGGCACCACAAGGCATTGTGCTTTTCAAATTGCCCATAGCATCGATGTCTAAAGTGGATGCATATGATGACCCTAATCTAAAGGCTTCCCGATTCGAATCGCCACCACCATTTTGATAGTACCACCATAATCGCAGTCTTAAGGCATCCAATGGCCGTTCCACTTTTTTATCCTTTGGGTGAGTGATGTGTTGCAAAACACATTCTTTTATTGTGTATATTTTTGTATATTCTGTATACTTATGGTGTCGTTTTCTTTAGGTTATATTGTATATTTGATTTGTTTGTGGAAATGAAGGTCCCGGGATGAAAAGGAACGAAGAACGAGCGTTAATGATCAAGAGTTGAAGAATTCTTGAACAAGCGTATCGGGAAAAGAAAAAAATAAAAAAACTGTAGCTGAAGACCCCTTGCGGACCGCAAGGGGGTACAATACGGCCCGCAAGGATATTAGAAACTACCTAGCCTAGGTTGAATGGATTGTAAAGTTTTGATTTTTATATTGGATTGTTAATTATTTATGGATTGTTTATAAAAGTAGTCGACTTGGTTATTGATTTAATGTTCATGCATGCTTAGAATTGTCTGATTACTATTTATTGCTTCGTATGAGTCTTGGTGGATATCTTTACGTAATAAGTTCATGCTAGAATATGATTTTGTTTTATAATATTTGGGTTAATTGGCCTATACACCTTAGAAGCAGTAATTAGTAATTTAATAAATCTGAGTGTTCTACTAATCTCTATAGCTGTGAGGTGTGAGATTATTGTTAGGTCTAAGTCAGTAAATTGCTAGGTAGAGTCTTTGTGAGGAGTCTGAACTAGTTGCCCTATTGACCGTTGTCTAACAAGTCAAATTAAGAATCCAAATCTATCCTAGATTTATAGCCTCTGAGGGAGTAGATCGAATTAGGATACTTTTGTAAACCACTTAGATAACCCGTGAGGGAGTCTAGACTAACCGGTGTCCATAACAGCCTTTAGAGCTCCATAAGTGTCTTCTCAAGAAGGGTCGAGAGTCTTGTTCAGTGTCTCGATAGGTTTAGAATTAGAAGGTCCCGGTTCCATAATAATTATCGTCCTAATAAATCATTACTAGTACAATCCAGGATTCCAGTCTAGGTAGTATTTTCCATCATCTGAGTAAAAAACCTAAGTTAGTTCGTGTCTAGTTAATTTAGTTAATTAATTTAATTAAATCGCAACTTTAGGATATTAGAAACCCCCCCATCAAATATAAAAACAATTAGTGTCATGTCCGTGTCAGTGTCAGTCTAGATGAGTTAGTTAACGTAGTTAAATTGAGTCCTGTGGGTTCGATATCCGGACTTACTTAGCTTTACTAGAGTCGATCGATTCGCTTGCCGGTTAGTAGTTTAGTCGAGTTTAGAGAGTCTAGAGTATTACTTAGTGTCTAATTTAGCTTAATTTCTTTTGTTTTTATTAAACTACTTTTAGCACATCACTCTCAAACGCTAACGATAACAAATATAAAAGCAACATATTCAATGTGGTGTGAAGACTATATAATCATGCATTAAATTAACCTTAAAAACCATTGAAACATACCTTTTCCTCTGCATGTTGTGTATTCAGTTCCAGTGATTTAGACTTCCTATGTATAAAAGTGTTAAACCCAAACATACTTATATACTAATTTGATGTTAAATTTAACATATACTAGATAAAAAAACAAAACAAAACTGTTAAAAACACTAACTAAATTACCATCCAATATCATTTTTGGCAAGCCCTCATCACTTGTAGAGTTGTAGATGTGCCACGAGAATAACCTATCATCTAATTAATATTAATATTAATATTAATAATTAATATTAATAATTAATAATTAATAATTAATTAATAATTAATAATTAATAATTAATAATTAATAATTAATATTAATAATTAATAATTAATAATAATAATTAATATTAATATTAATATTAATATTAATAATATAAGAGTTGAAATGAACAGTAAAAAAACATAGCTGGCTTTACTATTTAACACGTGTTTCATCATCCTGCTTTCTTCCCATCTTCTCAAAAGAGATACACGGGCACACAGAAAGAGACGGGAGAAAAGAGATGCGAAAGAAAGCAGAGAGAGATCAGGAGCCGGCGAATCTCCGGCAACCGGCCCTACGCGTGCTCGCCTCCCACCCACAGAAACGAAGTAAGTCATCGAGTCTACGTTTCCCGGCTAGGGTTCCGACCAAGTTCTGGCAATTTCCGGTTAGCCTTTTTATCTTGCATGTTGGCTATTTGGTTAGATCGGTTGTCCATGAACCTTAATCTGACGAGTCATGCTGATCTGTGGAGTAGGTTACCTCCGGTGAGGTCCCGGCGAGGTTCCGGTGAGGTACCGGAGAAGATTTCGGTGTTGCTCGGATTGGGTAGTCTAGAGAGAGAGAGAGAGAGAGAGAGAGGTGGTGGCTGTTCAGATTCTAGAGCTCGATGCCTCGATGTATAAGTCGGGCGACTATTTCGACGGAGAGAAGTTCGTCGGCGGCGGATGCGAACATGTTCTAAATCAGTGTAGTGTCGTGCTCCGTCGATGACACCGATATCTGTCATATCTTCAACCCTAACATCATCTTCTTAATCCTCCCTTCCCCGTCGCTCCACCTCCGCCGGATCGGCATTACGCGCGCCGCCTCCAACAACCACTACGCTGCGCTGTTCTCGGTGTATCAGCAGGCGCTTTAACTTCGGATATCAAGAGATCGTATCGTCTACTGGCTTGAAAGGTATATAATAAATCATTAATAATAATAATAATAATTATAAATAACAGTGCCTCTGATTTCAGTTTATGTTGCTAGGGTTAGAAAATTGTAATTATAAGTGATGCCAGAGCTGAGATTAAACAGAGGAGTTCTTTAAATTTTGACATTAACTTTTACATCAGTAAAGCATTTAATGGCAACAAAATGCTATGTTCATATAAATTAGATTGATCTCCAATAAAGCCATGTTAAAAATATGTGTTTTGCTTTTGTGTTTTCTAAATCATGCTGAAAATGATATAATTTTAGTTGTAAAGGTTGTATATCTTAAGTGGTTTCGTTGTACATTAGGTGTTCGATGAAATGCCTCAACCAACTTTTCAAGAAAACTTAATGAAATGTTTGGTTTGGTGCAGGGAAAGATGTTGTGTAATGACTGCCATATCACGCTCCTTCCATGCTACTTGAAAAGCATGTATCAACAAAGAGAATTGTATATGAGTGCTAAGGTAAGACCTTTTACCAAATTCATTCTTATGTCTAATGTCATCCATTAATATAGTTTGATTAATAAGATTAAAATCAATTTGCCTTTTGGGATACTGGAAGAAGATGCTGGGGATTCATTATAAATGGTCTTCTGTAAGCAAATTCTTTAATTTTGTAGAGATATATGTTTTGGGGAAATCGGGATTTTGGTCAGAGTCCCACAATTTCATGAATTTGATGTTTACAGGTACCATTCAAAACACCTAAGTGTAATCTTTTCACTTAAGAATGCAACTTCTCTATATATTTTGACATTATGATTAATTTTTTTCTTCCCATTGTTTTTGTATGTGTATGTTCCGTACATATTGAGATCTCTTTTCTGATCTAATAACAAAATTTTACTTCCTTCATCCCAAAATAATTGCAATCAAGAAATAAATGCCATATTTGGGTCCAGCAAAGTTTGAATTCAGATTACCATTTAACCCATTGGCAATGATTATAAAATAGGGGTAATATTGATATCTTAATTTTAGTTATTAAGTGTAATTTTGATATTTAAGACTAAGTGATTGACATACCCCTTTATTTCATTTCTTTTCAACAAAATAAGATGAAAGCGATGAACCAATACGAACTTGATGCGAGAATCAATGACATGTGAGGTAGTAAATAACTTACATATTTTCTATTTATATGTATTGGGGTGTTCTTTGGATGTTGTGATCTCCATGCATATGATCAAAATTATTTATTCATGCTAAAACAATAGTCTACTTTATTTTCAGGAAAAGTTGAAAGTTACAGCAAGTTACAAGCACCTGCTTCTGCTCAATTCAGATACTAAATCCACGGTGAGTGACCTTTGAATCTAAACGTTATAAGCCTTTGTATTGTTCCTTTGCATGAATAAGGTTCACATGTTAATAGTTTAAAACATATACGAGCTACAAATGGTTTTATACAGTGGCGGATCTAGAAGATCCGCCAAGCTGTAACGTTTTATAAATAAGTCGTAACGAAATCGAAAAAACCTCAAATTTTTCCAAAATTTACACTAATTTTTCCAATTTTTTCCGCGCCAAGCCGTAGCGGGCGTTGCCCCCGGCATAAAGGTAGCCCCGCCCCTGGTTTTATACTTTGCTTTCTTTTCCTTTTTTTTTCTTTTTGAGTGTTGTAAATTTATATGTAGTTTTATATCTTCATCGTTCTTTTTATGGTTTTTCAATTTTTACCCACCTTTATGGTTTCGTCTTTAATAAACTTTTTAATGTGTTTATTAAAACTGTTGTTAAAACTCATACAAGTTTTAATAAATTATTTAGAAAATTTTAAACCAAGTTTTTTGGTACCATTCAACAAAATTTTTTGTATTAGCACATTTTAGCTGAGAACATAATGGGTTTTCATCTATTGATAAGGTTTCTTCTGTTTTAGGCGTGTTGGGTACCTTACACAACAAGAAACTTCGCAACTACATTTAAAAAGAAGCAGTTGAAGATGGTTCTATAGATTATTATAGCCGCTAGCAAGTCTTTGGTTATTCATTAAAGGTTGTTCTATACAGCTCAAGGGTATATAGATGCTAACCCTGAAATTCTTTTGTTCCCCACTAAATGGATCCAGCAAGTTCAACTCCCACTTGGTGCAGAGTGAGGCACTGGTGCGTAATGATAGGAGACCCAGGGAAACCTGGGCTGGATCCTTGAGCCAAACGGGTTTTACCGGTAATTTCACCGTCGTGCCTACGGGCGGGTGGGTTACCGGGTTTTCCCCGGAATTGGTGGTGGACTCGGGTTACTCTCGGAGTACTCCGTTTGTCCAGTGGGTACCCCGAGAGTGATCGGGATTGATTCTGTTGCCCGTTCAAAAAAAATGGATCCAGCAAGGTTTTGCATTCAGAGAGCCTTCTTAAACCACCGGAAGCTTAAGTGCTTCTGATGTATGTAGATATCATTTTCTTCAATTTTCCAGTTATTTTTTTTGTTTTTTGTTTCATTTATGTATTCCCTTACAGGAGACAAATCCTTTGCTAACCTAAAGACAAGTGTGATCTTTATATATGATGTTGCATCTTTTATGATGAATTTTCAGATGATTCATGTTGAAGAGACTAATGGAGAAGCCAACTTTATGGATTCCAGCTTATCTATCTTAAAGAATGCAGTTTGAACTTAAATGAATTAATGGACTCAAAGTTGGATAGCCACCAGGTATTTACAATTTGGCATCTTATTATACATACATTTGAAATTCCATTTTATATTTTCATCTTTAGGCTGAAATGACTTTTTATTTATATAATACTGATTGTAAAGTTTTTAGTCCTGTTCTAAAAGTGATAATTACTCATTTGGATGTTGCAGATCAATTTTAATCTTGAGATGGAATTAAAGCCACAAGCACAACCACTGTGTGTGTGACTTAACACGGGTATGGTATGCACAAGGCTTTGTATAGTTAATGGGCCATTTGAAGTACCGCACAGATTCAATATTTATGTACTTTTGTGAAATGTAGCAGTTTTTGGGATCTTGGGAGTTTTTTATGGATAGAATACCTCCGACAAGAAAAAAAAAACGCGTTAAACTAAAGCCGTCATTTCTTCTCTTGGTTTTACAATTACGGAGTTCAATGTCCGTTCGTAGTAACCAAACCTAGAAATCTAGAAATGAAGCATGATAAAGATTTTAGCATGAAGACACCGAACGTGATAAAGATTAAACAATGCTTTTGTAATCATATATGTTAACCGCAATGTAAGTCGCGCGACAGTGGATAACCCTAGTTTTCCTTCAAATGCATCTACTGAGCCACCAAGTGCCAAAGTTTTCCCTCACATAATTTTTCTTGATAACTCTGTTAGGCTAGACGGTATGGGGACCGTCCAGCACCGGCGACGACGAACACACCGTGCCGCCCCCCCCCGTTTGAGACGGGCCGGAAAAGACAAAAAAATGTGGGGACCGAGGAACAATATGACCGTTAGAATAAAAAAAATCAAATTCACTTTTTCATTTATTAACCAACGGCAATTTTTTAAAATTATATCAAATTCACTCCAAATTTTATAAATACTCACCACTTTTACATCATTTTTCATACCTTTTCACCCACTACAATCTCATATCTCTCTCACATTTTATAAACACTCTTCCCTTTTTATATAAACTCAACATTTTTATACCATTTTTTACCCACTACCACCCCATCTCTCTCTCAAAATTTACCACAGGGTTCACCTTCTTCCATTTCTTCATCTTCTTCGTCTACGTGATATTCATCATCTTCGGAAGAGAATGACGCATTTATGGAAAACTAATTACGTACGCGGCTCAGGTCTTCATGGCAGGTGATGAAGCGTCGTCCCAACGGCTAACTAGACGAGCAAAATTAAACCGAGACAAAGAAGGTACATTACTATTTTTTCCGTATGTTTATTTAGATTTGAAAATGTATTTTATAATTAATTTCATATATTTTTCGTTTTAAATATATAGCCGCCCACGATAAACTAGTGGTCGATTATTTTGCCGACGAACCCGTGTACACAGACGAGATGTTTCGACGTCGGTTCCGCATGAGTCGTCGACTTTTTTTACGTATCGCAGGCGACATGGCCCAGTCTGATCCGTTTTTTACACTGCGATACGACGCTAGGGGGCAAAGGGGTTTCACTAATTTACAAAAATGTACGTCGGCCATTCTCCAACTGGCATATGGTTACGCACCCGATGCATTAGACGAGTATTTAAGGATGTCCGAAAGAACCGCATGTGTGACAACCGTCACTTTTCCGTACATTCCGTACACTAATTGAACAGTAATCTGTGCTTAAATAATTGTGCATTATCTAGTTTACAAGACAAATGAATTTCTGATTACTGTTATATACATACAATGCCATTTCATATTCGTTGCTACATGCAACACGATATAGTGCTAATAATGCACAGAACAGAATTGGCACCATTATTAGACAAAAAAAAAAAAAATACTAACGACGTTCAGTACATAGACATACAATATTATGAGGCCCAATATGAGCCAGAGATGATGTATTACACTAGTATAGTGTGTAGGGAAGTAAGGACCACAAAACTGATTTTCTAGGTGATAGATAAAGTGCCGGAAAGTGCCCAAAACACACTAAAAGTGCAGAATTCTGCAGAAAATAACCAAAATTAAGCTATTTTCAGCATTTAAACTCCAAAATATAATGCAGAATTATGATATAATGGTCCAGAATACTTTCCTAAGTGTCGGGAATCGAAACTGTCATAAAAGACTACATAAAGCACACTAAACTGCGCAACTTAGCACTGTAACGAACAGTAACGAACCGAACAACCGGACATTACCCGGAACACTAAAATATCACTAAAAGCATCATTTTAGTGCTACGAAGCTAGTTAAGGTCACCGAACATCATATTACATCTCATAAACAATAAATACATAAAATACCTAACTAGCACCATTACTTTCCAACTAAATCAAGTAACTTACCATTAAATATTACACTTTACCCCCCTCCCCCCAACCATGTTGGATGGTTAGGGGACATAGTTCCCACATTTGATTTCTTTGATATATTTTATTAGATTTTGTCTAGGAATATTCCAACATAAGATGCCATATGCTATTAGAATTATATAAAAACCACATAAATAATACATATATCATTCATCATCTTCTTCAACAAACTCCTCCTCCCTTTCCCCCATAACCTACGACCACCACACCACCACCACCTCTCCACCATTCTCAACCATTCTAAGGAGGTCCAAAGGTGCTAGGAGCCGAGTTAGGAAGCTTGGAGGCGTTGGAGCTTGAAGGACCTCTCTCTAGTGCTTTTATCCACCTAGTTTATCATCTACATCAACTTGTGTTCTTCCCTAGCTATAGTGCTAGTAGTAAGTTCCATTGATCTTGTTTATACTAACAATTTTAGTGGTTAAAGTATGAAGTAACTTGGTAAACTAAAGATCATAAAGAAACATAAGCATAAACATGAACATAAAGCTCTAAAACATGAAGATCAAGTTGTTCTAGTGTATGTATTGAGTTTATTTGTTGATTTCTTGTGTGTATGGTGTAGATCACCATATGAAGCTTGCTAAGTGATGATTAAACACATGATCTAGCAAGTGTAACGATAGATCTTGAGAAGTTTATAATGATTATCCTTTATGCAAATCATGAACTTGAAAATAAACTAGTTTTAGTGTATAATGATTTGTGATACATGTTATAAGTCTTGAAAATAAAAGACTCCAAGAATAATATTTCCAAGGAACATATTGTTAACAAGAAAAATACAAGAAGAAATATTTTAGAAAATCACTTTACAAGTTGTGAAGATCTAAATTCTTCAAGAACGATATTTTTAAATAAATACCCACACTTTAAAGGGTAACTAAGCTTACTAAATACCCTAGTAAGTTACTACAAATTTTTACAAAGTTTCAAGTTCATGACATAGTGTAAATTTCATATTTTTGACATATGGTAAGTGTTGAATGATTTGTTGATGATTGGTGATGATTTTACAAAAGAAAATGATATGCTTGAAAGCATGGAAACCTCCATTTTCAGGGGAGACTATGGCAAAATTTTCTAAAAATACCAACACTTAGAAAATATTTTCTAAACAAGTGTTTGCAAGTATATTTTTAACTATGATTTTCCATATAAAACATTTCCATAGATTTTTGTAACAAAAATACAAGCATTGGGGGTTGGTTTTTACAAAAAAAAATGGGAAAATATGTATTTAGGATATACATTTACATTAAAGACATTGTGTGTGATTATGTGTAATAGTTATATTATTTTAGGAAAAATAATATAACTTACAAATACCAAGAACTTACAACACCAATATAATACCAAAAATTACAAGGAATAAAGTATATAAGTTACACGCTTAAATATTGACAACCGAACAAGAACGTAACTTATAAAATATTCTGGAAAATACCATTACAAATATATTTTTGGTAAATATTATTTTGGACACAAAAGAAACGAAAGTATGATTTGTTTTATTACAAAGTATATCAGGTTTTCGACAAAGAGGAAATATATTACTTTTGGAAGTAAAAATATATTTCTTAGAATATTTAGAAAACATATAATTTTTGAAGAAAAATATATATTTTCTTGACGATACATTATTTTTGGACAAAACAAGTCTATGTATATTTTCTAAGTGAAAATATATTATTTTGGAAACAACAAATACAAGAATACGAGAATACATGTATGAAATACTCCCTTCCTTGGGAAAGAAACGCAAAAACAAATACTTGAAAAGTATTATAACTCTGGATGATGTAAAGGCATAAAGAAAATGTAACTCAAAACATGAATACTAAGGCAAGGCACGACCCGCTCGTCTAATAGACCCTAGCACATTGTAGGTAGTCGCATTTGCTAACGAGATTTGAGTTACGAGTACTGAAGACGCAAAACAGTGAGTTCATGCTCCCCCTTTTCTTTAACTGTTTTTGGTTTTATAACTCTCGGGGGTGAAATACTTGTACAAATACTTAAACGGTATGAAATGCCTATGAAATACTAGATCATGTGAGCATAGACTTAATACTAAAAATGCCATAAAGTCTTGGTGAAACTAGTACCAAGCCATTAAAAACATTCATTAATTAGGGACGAGGGTTAGATCTAACGGGTACGGCCGAACCCTACTCATGGTCACAACTAGTACCTAGTAGTGCTTCGGAGTCCCAGTCGAGGTTAATCGACACAGTCGAGGGAAATCGACACAGTCGAGGGAAATCGACACAGTCGAGGGTATTCGACACAGTCAAGGAGTCAGAACGAGTACTTCGACAAGGAATCAGAACGAGTATTCCGACAAGGAGTCATAACAAGTACTCCCCACGTCCTCACATGCCTTAAAGTTTTTGTAAAACATTCAGGTTCATACACGTTTTTCATACCTGTTTACAAAAGAGTCTCTCAAAGATTTACAAGATTTACAGTACATAAACTAGACGCATGAACTCGCTCAACTTTATGTTGATGTTTTCCAAAATTACATGTATTTCAGGTAACATGATGGATCTTAGACGCAGGTGTCGTAACTAGAAGTTTAGATGTCATCCACTTTTGTTGGTTTGTAACCTAGTCGAAGGTTGTGTTTTTAAAAACTTGAATAAACAATGTTTGTAATACATAAATTTTATGAATGGATGAACATCGTTTTGATCATGTAGTTGTTTATTACGATTGAATGCAATGATATTAAACCAGTCACACATCATACGCTTCCACAAAAGACAGGGTATGACAGTTTGGTATCAGAGCTTCGATTGTAGTGAACTAGGATTCCTTCTCGAGTCTAGACTACAATCACTAGAGTTCTCTCACGAAAACATTTTACAAAAAGGTTTTCATTGCATTGACGTAAGCGTCAAGATCCACGAGTCAAACACTTTTCAAAAAGAGACAACGCAAGGACATTAGTAGGGAATACCCTCAAGATAAGGTGCCAACTAAGGCATAGTCTACACAAGTTAGACTTGCCAAAAATTAAGATACACTCTTGGTGAGAACGAGTACCAAGTAGTGTTTCTGTCGTAAATCGACAACTAGAAAAAAATGTCCCCCCAAAAACGAGAGTTATACATGATATGATACATCGAAATGCCTGTTTATACTAAGTAATATATTTGTTTATCAATACATACATACGAATAAGTGTACGGAATAAATATTGACGTGAATACATCCTAATAAGTGTACAGAATAATTATTGACATGAACAAGATACTTTCGACTCCGACTCCTATTATTGTACGTAACCCTCACGATGAAGCTACCGACCTCGCGTTCATTGCAAAGCTCATAGCTAGAGTGATTACTAGACAAGATTCTGAGCTTTCTTCCGTAGGAGATGGTTGCTCTTCCCTCTCGATCGTGAAAGTGCCTGACTACGGTGATGATGGCGAGGCAGAGGCGGCAACCTTGAACGAATTCTTAATCAACGGGACGAGATCCCTGTGGCTTATGTGAAGTAAGATTGACGACATACTTGACCAAAAAAGGAAGATGAAGTATTCATCTCAAAGGTGCCCCTCTAACTACTAGGAATTCTCTTTATTCCTATCATCGTGCCTATACGCGCATAACGATAACGAGTGTTAGCGCGTGGACCATCGCAAAGGTCCTTTCCATGACAGAGGTATAAGGACAGTAGTGTCCCCTCCTTGAATGATCATCTGCTTGGACGAGAGGAAGTTGGGGTAACTATGCAAGACAATTTATTATTACGGGGGCCCACGTAATAACGACTTGTAGTGCATGGAAATCCTGGTGGACTCTGCGGGCCAAGCTAACGATCACAAAAATAAACTCTAGGTGTTCACACCTTCCTATGGTAGAAAAATACCTAGACAAGTGCTTTAGCACTTTATAAAGTAGGAAACCTGTCTTGCCTACTTCATGTACGAGACGTTCGAGAAAAGACATTTAAGCAAGTGAAGATGGGTAACATTCATGTAGGTCCCTATCCCGTGTGGATCGTAACGAGATTGATAATCAACCAAGGGTGCGGAATCCCCTTGATCAATCGAACAAACAGAAACAAGAATAAAGATGACGAACACGAAACAATCACTTTCAATCTGGTCTTCTATTGATTATCCAACACAAGGTTTACAATCAATTAAAGACCTTCACAAGAAATCTCTCAGTCACTCTCTGTAGATTTCTCAAACTCTCTCAACTGACTACTAACTTGCTGACCTCAACCCTAATGCATAAAGGTGTTTATATACTACAACCTTGTTTGCATACTGGGCTTTGGTCTGGGCTTGGCCATTCTCCTAGCCCATTACACTAAATAACTTACTAACCAATATGCTAAGCCCATTACAAAATATCTAAAGACTAAATAATCAAACTATTAAGCTGTTGTCACAGAACATGCACTAACAAACTCCCCCTTGATAATAGCTTCATAGTGTAACTTTGTCTTCAAACATCTTGCAGTCTTTTGGTCTTTGGATAGCGTCAGCTACACAGCTTCTGACATCAACAGACTCCCCCTTAGCTGATGCTTCCAATCTCCAAAACTTTCATTCATTGTAGATTAGTGAACTAGCAATCTTTGGTTAAGTAAGTAAACTTCAACTGTTTCAAATTTCTCTCTCTGCAATGTAGTAGAAGGATCCTATCATGCATCTTTACGCATTCTTCACTTCACTCTCAATCTGCACTTTACTTGTATTCTGCACTTCATTTTGATAACTGCATCAATCTGTTTAGAAACACAAGCAAGTATCTCGAAAAACCATTAGTCTTTTTCACATTTAAAGATAAACCAATATTTTATCTTATCATGCAAAAACAACAACTTGTCAGTTCAAGATGGAAGTCTTTTAAAAAGAAAATATTTTTGGAACTTTTTATTTTTTAAACAAACTAACAAATTAAACTAAACTAAACTCAAAAATATTTACAATTTCATCTTTTTGTGAGAATCAAGTGCAAGAAGATCATATCAGCACAATCAAACTGTTTTCACACTATTAGATAGTTCTTTATTTATTTTTGTGAAAAGCAGTCCAAGACGATTACCAGTATGTTTGTCCACCTAAACAAAATGCATGAACATTTCAAGTACCATTACCGTATGATACGTTAAGGTAATTTTATTCTGATATACTAGTGTGTGTGATGTAGTGAGTGATACGATAAACGAAGATCAACACGTTGATTCTACGAATACCCGTGTGTCTCTTCCCCAACCCCCAAATTGCAACCCAAAGGCCACGGAATTTGAAGTGAAAAATAAGTTTTCTCAAAATTCAAGTCTGATTGTTTCATTCACTAAAGGGACATATAAATAATGACAGAAATTCGAAACGGGCCTAAAAAAGACAACGGGCCAAACACAAGCCCAAAAACAAAATGCCCAAAAATACTTGAAAAACATAAAAATGGAAAAAACTAATAGAAATAAGCGTTTTCTCGGCTCGGACGATGACCCAAACCGCCGTAGGCGTTTGCAGCAAGATAGAGCTCGTTCTCCCGTTCGTTTTGACTGGTCACACGCCCCAAACGGACCCCCGTAGCCCAAGTTAGAGCCATTTCAGTGAAGCCCCTTTAGTGACCCGATCTTGGGCCTCCAAATACCGGATGGCCCGCTCTTCCACGCTCGGGCCCGCATCAGTGTGCCACTTCAGGATATACCCCCCGATCAAGGTATGCACAAAGATTCATCGTAGTAGGTGAGTATACTGAATTCATCCGTTTTATTTTTCAACGATAGATAATTGGTGAACAGGTCAGTACTTCCGTACAGCAGAGAGACCAAAATATCTAACGAGGGCTAAGACAAATACCATTTTTGGTATGATTATGCATTTTGCACATTTTGAATAACTCTCTATGAGAGCTTCTTCATTTTCAGGGTTTTGGCAATTTTTAGCTCTTTTAAGATATCCTGGGTGTGTCTAGGTCAGCATGTATCTGGATGCAGCAGAAGGACACCCCTGATATCCCCGGATGAAATAACAGTATAAAGACCCAAAACTTCAGATGTTGGCAATCTATCAACGCAAGAATTAAGGTCATTAAACCATACACCACTGATGTGTTCCCCACTCATACTCAGTGCATTTAGGTTTATATCACATTGGTAAGTTGATTATTTCATGCTTTTTTCCTACTGGTACATCATATGATGAAGCTGCTATCACACTTAAGCAATTTAATTCAGTTTGAGTATGACAGTCTAACTTGCTGATGTACTATCATTTCTTATTTTTCACACAGTGATAACTCATTTTTGATTTTCTATTTTTTATGTTTTTGATTTTTCAATGTTTTTGTATTTTTGATTTTTAATTTATAACTCACTCCCCCTAAACACACGCACTAACTAAACTCTTTTTGGCTTAGAGGAATTTCTCCCCCCAAATTTTTGTTTGTATGGAGCAAGTTTCAAAAACACAAATTTAAACACAAACAGACTCCCACTCTAAATCTGACAAAAGTTTTTTACGTTTAAAGTATAGAATAATCAAAACAATCACAAAAGTAAATAGTTCGTTACGCATGTTAACCTACTATTCACCTCAGTTGCTTTACAGGAATAACCATTGTCGAACACATCAACAGTCCTTCTTGGCCATCCTGCACACACTCAACAACTTAGTTAGACTTAACAACCCAAACCTGACCGGTTTTGGGTTGACCATGTAAATCCACATACGAAGCTTCTAACCAATATCCATCACACCTTTCTGGTGTCTTGGATGTCTTCTCTGTTGTTGAACAAGATTTATAATTTCCACTAGGTCTTTGATCGCGAGAGTTCCAATAAACTCTCGGATTTTCTGACCTTTGAAAATTATTATCTTGATACCTTATTCTCCCATTATTATACCATGAATTTTGGAAAAATTTTGGATGTTGTTGAACATTTGAGTTACTGAAACCCCTATGTTCATATCTTTGTTGAAAATTTCGATCACCAGCAGTTTGGTATCGATTTTGACATCCAAAATTTCTATTTTGACTTCTGAAATTATTTGAATTATAATTGTTCATTCTAGGTGAA